>NW_012267227.1:2709649-2714049 GCF_000151885.1 Dipodomys ordii
AAGGAGGGCTAGGAAGGCGGCTCAGTGGTAGAGCGCTTGCCTTGCATGCATGAGGCCCTGGGTTCGATTCCTCAGCACCACATAAGCAAAAATACCTGGAAGTGGCGCTGTGGTTTAAGTGGTAGAGCACTAGCTTTGAGCTGAAGAGCTGAGGAACAGCGCCCAGGCCTAGAGTTCAGGCCCTATGACCAATGACAAAAAAAAGCAAAAAGAAAAAAAAAAAATGGAAGGAGAAAAAGATAAAGACCATGAACTATCCTGTAAATTCTACCTACTTAGGAGGCTGAGAGCTGAGGATCCCAGCTAGAAGCAAGCTGTGGCAAAAAAAAAAAAAGTCTTATCTCCAAATAACCACCAAAAAAAAAAAGCTGTTAGTGAAGCTGAGGCTCAAGTGGTAGAGTGTTAGCCTTGAGTGGAAAAGCTCAGGGTCAGTGTCCAGTCTCTAAATTGGGGGGCGAGGGGAGTGGAAGGAGATGCCAAGAAAAGGTATTCTCAACTGGGCGCAGGTGGCTCACGCCTGTAATCCTAGCTACCCAGGAGGCTGAGATTTGAGGATCGTGGTTTGAAGTTAGCCCAGGCAGGAAAGGCAATGAGACCCTTATCTCCAATTAATCACCAGAAAACTGGATATGGTAGAGCATTAGCCTTGAGCAAAAGAGCTCAAGGGACAGCACCAGGCCAACTTCAAGCCCCATGATGACCAAAAAACAAAAAAAACTCTCAGGCTCAAAAGGAGGAGGAGAGAGAAGAGTGCTAAGAGCATATAGAAAGAGGAGTAGGTGCTAAGGAAGGTTGGTAAGCTGGGTCAGGGAGTGCCAGGCAAAGGGAATAGAAACAAGAGAGACTTAGATGTGACTTGGTTCTTAGCAGGGGGTAAGTCAGAAGCTCTGAAGAAATTGCAGGAGGTTAAACTACTAGGCCCCAGCTGAGATAAAAATTCCTATGCTCCAAGCCGGGCGCTGGTGGCTCACGCCTGTCATCCTAGCTACTCAGGAGGCTGAGATCTGAGGATCGTGGTTCAAAGCCACCCCGGGCAGGAGAGACCGTGAGACTCCTATCTCCAACAAACCACCAGAAAACTGGAAGTGGTGCTGTAGCTCAAGTGGTAGAGTGCTCGCCTTGAGCTGAAGAGCTGAGGGACAGTGCCCAGGCCCAGAGTTCAAGCCCCACGACCGACAAAAATAAATAAATAAATAAAAATTCCTATGCTCCAAGCAGGCTTGCCTGAGTTGTACCCACTGCCCTGTCTCCAATCCCACCTGTACCACCCCTGAAGATCCTCATGACCTTTAGGGAGGAAGAGTAGGAAGAAGCTTTGTGTACCCTCTCCCTTCCAAATCCCTATAGGTTTGGGGATTCTCTCATTTGTAGGGGTTGTGGGGGACGCAGAGGAACCAGATATTAGCTGCCTTCAAAGTGATTCAGGGCTGGCACAGACACAGGAATCCTTATAGCTGGATGTGATGCTACATTGCTGTAATTCCAGCACTCAGGAAGTGGAGGCAGGAGTATCTAGTCTCTGAGGCCAGCCTGGACTACATACCAACACTCTGTCTAAAAAAAGAAACACAAAAAAGGAAAAAGTTGGGTACCGCTGGCTCATGCTTATAATCCTAACTACTCAGAGGCTGAGATCTGAGAATGTCGGTTTGAAGCCAGGCCAGACAAGAAAGTCTGTGAGATCTTGATCTCTAACTACTGAAGAGCTGGAAGTGGAGCTGTGGCTCAAATGATAGAGCACTAGCCTTGGGTACGAAAGTTCAGGGACAGTGCCTAGTTCTTGAGTTCAAGCCCCAGGACAGACAGATACACACATGCACACATATGAAAGAATTCTCATATAAATGACTGAGTATGAAGGCAAAAGAGACACAACCAGAAATAATGCAAATATCAAGATTTGTTAAATAAGAAGTGGGAAAAGTAAGGTTAGCCAATCATTACCTCCTTTTTTTTTTTGGCCAGTCCAGGGGCTTGAACTCAGGGTCTAGGTGCTGTCCCTAAGTTTCTTTCGTTCAAGGCTATTGCTCTACCACTTGAGCTACAGGGTCACTTCTGGCTTTTCTGGAGTAGTTTATTGGAAATGAGGGTCTCATGGACTTTCCTGCCCAGGCTGGCTTCGAATGGCGATCCTCAGATCTCAGCCTCCTGAGAATTACAGGTGAACCACTGGTGTCAGGCCCCTTCCACCCTCCCCCCTCAGTATTGAGGATTGAATTTAGGGTCTCAATTATTAAAAATAAAGCCATGTGCCAGTGGTTTATACCTGTAATCCTTGCTACTCAGGAGGCTGACATCTGAAGATCATGGTTTGAAGCCAACCTGGGCAGAAAGTTCTTGAAACTATCATCTCCACAATTAACTACCAATAAAGCTGGAACTGGAACTGTTGCTCAAGTGGTAAAGTGTCAGCCTTGAGCACAAAAGCGCAGTGACAGCACCCAGGTTCTGAGTTCAAGCCCCGGGACTGATGTGCACGTATGCACACAGTCTGGGCAAACACAGCTATATCCACAAGATGTACACTGGATATCACAAGGTGAGAACTCATTTTATCTCTCTTTGGTACTTTGGAAAGAACTCAAGGCCTTGCACTGGAGACCAGAGCTCTACCAGGAGCCAGTCATCCCTCCGTCTTTGAAAATGCAAATTAACCACCTCCCTAGAAGTAGGAAGTGGTCTGAGCAACTCGTCAGTAAAAAGCGGAGATACTGTAGGATCTTGAGGGAAGGGAGGGAGACGGGGGAATTCCTTTTAAGTCAATTTAGTAAAGTATGGGAGCGGTGGTGATTAAGCCAGATGGGTCGGAGGCCTGTGAAGGATGGTGGGGTATCCGAGGGTTCAAGAGATTGTTACCATCTGGAGGCGCTAGAGGTTGGAAGTACCTGGAAAACTGGGTGAAGTGAAGCAGGCATTGTGGATTGGTAGCCCTGATTGACAGACTTGGCAATGGAGGGGGAGGGGGTACGGATGAAAGGAAACTAGGGTACTCATGGTCTTGCCACTGGTAAGTGTGGATCTGCAGCCCAGGGTAGGAGCTCAACAATTATTTACCCAACAAATGAATGGGAAAGCCATCGCCACCCATCTCTAGGTCTCAGTGAAATGGGCAGGTTAGGATGGAGATGAGAAATGACGGAGGAGAAAACCATGCCACAGTATGGCGGCGCTGGGCACACAGGTCCTCAGAGGGGCATCACTATCCAAGGTCTAAGATCCGACCAGGTTTTTCCAAGTCCACCGCCACAGGGAGCCGCTTCCAGCCCAAATCCACGGGTTGAGATCAAGTTTGCCCCGGGTAGTGAGGACAGGAATTAAGGGCCAGGCAGATGACACCCGCGCCCCGCCTGCACCCCCAGACCCCCCCCAGCCCGGCCCAGGTTCCCCCTCACCTCTCCGCAGTGACGATGATGCCATGGGCCGGGCCTTGGTTCCCTTAGATCACAGGAATTCAGGGGCGCAGGTGAACCCCACTGATCGTCGTAATCTCAAGTAGGACAAGAAGCCAAAGCGGGTGTGTGTGTTTGGGGGGGGGTGCACAGAGAAGTCCAGATCCCAAAGGGCGCAGAACCCATCGGGGTTCCGCCCCGAGCGCCCGGCTCAGCGCGGGGACTGTCGGGTCCCCAGGTCCTTTCCCCTCGGGGCTGGGAGCCTGAGGTCAAAGAGGAAAAGTGATTTCCTCAAGGTCACTCAGCGGAACCACCCCGAGGCCGAGTCAAAGAAGCCTCTAGGTCATCGGTCCCCGGGTCCCCCGCCGCAGATCCGCGTCCTTCCTCCGCCCACCCCACCCCACCGCAGCTCCGGTTTCGGGGGCAGCGCGCACCGAAAGCCGGCGAGTAATTTGGAGGTGAAGTGGGGGTGCGCCGAACACCCCTGATTTCCGATCAGGCGATCACGAGAACCCCGTTTTCGACGCCTCGGATTCCGGGACCGCTGTGTGGGGTGGGGGGGGGAGCGGGCCGTGGTGCGGAAGGGGGCGCGGAGATGCCCCGCACCAGCCTGCGTGCGTCCCCTTCCCTCCCGTGGGCAAGGGCCAGCGCGGCGGCGGCGGCTCCTTTAAGAAAAGTTCGCGGGGCGAGTTCATCAAAGTTTAAAAAGTGGTGGCTGAGGAGAGAATGGAGGCGGATAGAACTCTGAGAGGGGACCGGCCGAGCGGAGGAAGAGGAGGAGGAAGAGGAGGGGAAGGAGGAGGAGAGGGGCCTGGCCCTCGCGGCGGGCCGGCCGGCGCGCCCCGGCCAGGGCGAGTCCCACAGTGCGCGGCCGGGGATTCCTAGCTACTCAGGAGGCTGAGATCTGAGGATCGTGGTTCAAAGCCACCCCGGGCAGGAGAGACCGTGAGACTCCTATCTCCAACAAACCACCAGAAAACTGGAAGTGGTGCTGTAGCTCAAGTGGTAGAG
>NW_012267227.1:2714574-2718525 GCF_000151885.1 Dipodomys ordii
CGGGTTCCCCGGTGTTCGTGGAGGGGCCGCGCCGCCTCCCGTCCGTCCGTCCGTCTGTCCGTGCGTGCGTCCCGAGGTGGGCTCCCCGCGCCGCCGCGCCTGGGAAGACAGATCTGGCTGCGGGGCGAACGTGGCGGGCTCGCGGCCCCGCGGTGAGCGGGGGTGGTGGGGACCCCCTAGCCGGGGCGGTGTCTTCTTCTCCCCTGCCTTCCCACCTCCGTCCCTCCCTCCCGGTGACCTTGGAGGCCCGGGACCGGCCGGCCTGCACCTCGGGGCGGGCCGATTCTCCCGACCACTCCAGAACTTGCAAGTTTGGCCCGTGGTGAGCACACAGTTGGCGTTTAGTTTGGAAGGAGATGGAGAAAAGACACCTCAAGGGCTTCGTTTGCTGCCGCTGTTTTTTTTTGCCCTGGGAGCTAAGGCAGCACCCCGAAAAGAAAAAAAAAAGCTAGCCTGGGTTCGATCCTGCCTATCTCTTTCTGCCGGCTGAATGAACAAAAGAAATCGGCAGCTTCGGGGGTGAATGGGATGGGTGGGGGAGGACTCTGGAGGGGGGGGAAGAAGGGGGGAAGGTGGTGGATGAAAGCCTTTAAACCCTTCGGCGGTGGGGTTTGGATGGGGTGGCTTGGTGGGTAGAGCGCTAACCAGAAGGGAAAAGCGTCAAGGTACCGAGTTCGAGTCCCAGTCTCAAACCAAACATGCAAAAGCCATCAGCGAATAGGAATTAGGCCGGCTCGGAGAATTGCTTAGACGGAAGACAGATCTGTCAGCTCCGAAAGGCGCCTCTGGCCTCTGCTATGTCACTCCTGGGCTGAGAGACCCCTTCCTGTCCCTCCCTGGCATGTTCTTGCCCAGGAAACCAAAGGCCAGTTATCCATTCTGAGCGCCTTTCCCCTTGGCCTGGGGAGAAACCACAGATCTCCCTGGTGGGGGCTGGTGTCTAGCCACTCCTGGTACTATGGGTTTGGTAGGGAATGGCACAAAGACCCTCTACTGGGCTGAGCTCAGCACACCAGCTCTTACCTGCTGCCAGTCCTAGACCACCAATGACGTGACACACTCCAGACTTATGTCTGGATCTCTGGTTTTGAGGGTAAGAAGAAGGGAAGTAGTATATACAGCTTGTCATTCCGAAGGTGGAGAGGAAGAGCCTCACATCTGTCCATTAGTGGTTGTGTTTGTTTTAGGTCCCATAGGCTTTGTCCTCCTGGCAGCTTGGTATCTGCAGGTGCTTGGCTTTGTGGGACCCTCACTCTATCCTGGCTACTTGGTTTCTCCTGAGAGATGGGAGAATGGCAGGGTTGCTGGTGTGTTTGCACTGTGCCTGCCTTACCTCTCTTCGGGTGGAAATTGGAGGAGGGCAGTATCTCCTATGGGCAAGGACCCCAAACCCCACTTTCATTTATTTAACAGGTTGACTTGAGCAAAGACATCCCCCTAAAGGAAAGCCTGGGGGTCAGCCGATCAACCCCTCGAGCCACCACACCCTGGATTTCTGAAAGAATAAAACCATGTGGCCACACTAAAGTTGGGGAGGGGGCAGCATTTGAGGTTTTTGGCTGCTTTAAAAAAAATTGTTAATTGCCCTTTTGGGAGAGAGGAAAGGATCCTTAAAAAGTAGCTGGGCACTTAATGGCTCCTGCCTGTAATCCTAGCTATTCAGGAGGCTGCAAGCCAACCAAGGCAGGAAAGCCTGTAAGACTCTTATCTCCAATTAACTACCCAAGGAAGCTGGAGGTGGAGCTGTGGATCCAATGGTAGAGTGCCTAGGCCTTGAGTTCAAGCCCAAGGACCAAAACAAGGGGGAAAAAAAAAAGTAATGCCTACAAGCGCTCAGTACTGATGGTTCACAGTCTATGAGAGTAGCACTTGGAGAGGGGCTCTGGCTTGTCTTTAGCGGAGATCTTAAAAGGTAGCCTTGGGATCTCCTGGCCTAGTGTCTGCTCAGGCCTGGTGACAACAAGTGTGAGTTCCTCTCCTCATCAGCTTTCTGAAGAGTGGACCAAAAACTCTGCTGGGGGTACCTAGTCATTATGGTGAAGGACTTGTCTTTGCCCTTTTGTTAAGATCCACCACTAGGCAGTAAGCTCTTCAATCCCTAAAAGTCGTTATCCAGAGAATTATTTGTATTTTTCTTGCCAGTCATGGGCTTGAACTCAGGGCCTGGACATTGTCCCTGAGCTCTTTCATTTACGACTAGTGCTCTAGCTGGGCACTGGTGGCTCACGCATATAATCCTAGCTACTAAGGAGGCTGAGATCTGAGGATCTCCGTTCAAAGCCAGCCTGGGCAGGAAAGACCGTGAGACTCCTATCTCCAATCAACCACCAGAAAACCGGAAGTGGTGCTATGGCTTAAAGTGGTAGAGCGCTCGCCTTGAGCTGAAGAGCTGAGGGACAGAGCCCAGGCCCAGAGTTCCGGCCCCACAACCGACAAAAAAAAAAAAAAAAAAGACTAGTGCTCTACTATTTTGAGCCACAGCTCTGCTTCCATTTTTCTGGTGGTTAATTGGAGATAATAAGAGTGTCACAGACTTTCCTGCTTTGAACCACGATCCTCAGACCTCAGCCTCCTGAGTAGCTAGGATTACAGGAATGAGTAGTCTTTTGTGTGTTTGTTAATATTTGTGTGGTATAGTGCCATGGCTGATCCAGGCAGGCTCTTGCCAATCAGCTTTGGAGGTTGGCTGGAGCAAGCCTAGAAAACCAAGGAATCTACTGCTCATCCTAACATGTCAGTTTCCCGGAAGTTCTGGATCAGAGGAGAAAGGGAGTGTGTTTTTATAGATCTGAGGAGGACCAGTGAGTGGCTGCTTCTCTTCAATGGACTCAACTTTATGTAGCCTCAACTTTCCTCTCTTGCCTCCCTTCCCAGGGGGTAGCATCAGGTTCCTTTTCTCTGGATCAGGAATTAGGAATGCAGCTAAAAAGGCTGGGAGGTGAAGTGGACTTGCTGGGAGGGGGTAGGAGGATGTCACTACTTGGGATCATGGCGCCCATGGAGAGGTTAGAGGTGCCCTCCCTGAAAGACATGGTGGGAGAACAGGAGGTTGTTAGGCTTGTGAGGGTGGTTATAGGCATCGCTAGAAGCCGTGTATGAAAGTGGGGAGGCTGAGAGGCAGGGGGATCAAGAGTTTGAGGCCAGCTTGTGTTACACAGTAAGATCCTGTCTCCAGAAAAAAAAAAAATGAGGGGAACCTTATGGCTTATTTGGGTAATTACCAGAAGTGTGCTGTATTGTGAAGATGGTAAGATGGGGGGGGGGGCGGTGAGGAGAAGAGTGACATTTTCTGGCCACTTGGTAAAATGTGTTAAAGGCTTTGATAACCTTTGAAAGCTAAGGAGGGCAGCAGGGAACTAAAAGGAGGAAGGAGCTGCCCGTCCCTTTTAGCCTATGGGTGTACCTTCCCCCAGGTGGGTCTTCCTGGAGCTAGAGTACCAGGTGAGTTAACAGAACCTGAAAACCCTGCTCCAGGTAGGCTTATGTTGGTACTGCTGAAGCCCAGACCCAAGCCTGGCCCATCCTAGTGATTCTCCAGGGATATCTATGTAGTTATGGTATCTCTGCAAGGAGACATATATGTATGGATGGATGAATGTATTAGAGACAAGGTTTTACTGTGTGGCCCAGGCTAGGCTCCTGCTTCAGCTTCCCGAGTACTTGTAGGTCTATCCACCATGTGAAGCTTGTGGTTTTTATTTTTAAAATGGAGACCTAGCCGGGCGCTGGTGGCTCATGCCTGTTACCCTACCTACTCAGGAGGCTGAGGTCTGAGGATTGTGATTCAAAACCAGCCTCAATAGCCTTGGAGACTCTTATCTCCATTTAAATCACAGAAAAAGCAGAAAGTGGCACTGTGGCTCTAGTGGTAGAGCGTTAGCCTTGAGCAAAAAAGAGTTTGGGGGGCTGGGAAGGTGGCTCAGTGGTAGAGCGCTTGCCTTGCATGCTCGA
>NW_012267227.1:2719865-2721930 GCF_000151885.1 Dipodomys ordii
TTTGGGTCCGGTCATGGGGCCTGAACTCTGGGCCTGGGCGCTGTCCCTCAGCTCTTCAGCTCAAGGCTAGTGCTCTACCACTTGAGCCACAGCACGTCCAGCTTTTTTTTTCTTTTTGCTTATATGGTGCTGAGGAATCCAACCCAGGGCCTCAGGCATTCAAGGCAAGCGCTCTACCACTGAGCCACCTTCCCAGCCTGCCTTTGTGTTTTTTACTAGGCAAATGCACTACCACTTGAGCCATTCTTGTAGCCACAGAATAATATTTAAGTTTATATTGTTAGAAAGGTGATGTACGAAGGGGTTACATTTACATAAGTAATCCATAAGATAATTTTCAAACTACTTCATTGAAATATGATACACACAAAGCTGTGCATACTTGGGCTGGGAAGGTGGCTCAGTGGTAGAGCGCTTGCCTTGCACGCACGGGGCCCTGGGTTCAATTCCTTAGCACCACATAAGCAAAAAGAAAAAAGTTAGAAGTGGCACTATGGCTCAAGTGGTGGAGCGCTAGCCTTGAGCTGAAGGGCTGAGGGACAGCGCCCAGGCCCAGAGATCAGGCCCCACAACCAAACCCCCCCCCCAAAAAAAAGCTGTGCATTCTTCATATATTTAATTTGATAAGCTTGGAGATCTGCTTCTAGTATTTTGTAGGGGTGGGAGTGGGGTACTGGGGGTTGAACCCAAGACAAATGATCCACCACTGAGCTACCTCCCCAGTCCCTACCAGTAATTGTTTTGTTTGTTTGTTTGTTTTGGCCAGTCTTGGGGCTTGAACTCAAGGCCTGGGCACTGTCCCTGTACTTCTTTTGTTCAAGGCTAACACTCTACCACTTGAGCCACAGCACCACTTTCAGCTTTTTCTGTTTACATGGTACTGAGGAATGGAACCCAGGCTTTCATGCATGCTAGGCAAGCACTCTACTACTAGCTCACATTCCCAGCCCCTGGTTCTTTTGTTGTTGTTGGTGGTGGTGGTGGTTGTAGGGCTTGAACTGAGGGCCTGGACACTGTTCCTGAGCTTTTGTGCTCAAGGCTAGCACTCGGCTTTGAGCCACAGCTCCACTTCCAGTTTTCTGGTAGTTAATTGGAGGTAAGAGACTCATGGACTTCCTGCCCAGGTTGGCTTTGAACTGAGATCCTCTGACCCCAGCCTCTTGAGTAGGATTATAGGTGTGAGCCACCAGTGCTTTCCTAGTAATGCTGTTTTTGGTTTGTTTTTTTTTTTTGTTTGTTTCTTTGTTTTTGTTCTTTGTTATGGGGCTTGAACTCAGGGCCTGAGCTCTTTTGCTCACTGCTCACACTCTACCACTTTGAGCCACAGTGCCACTTCTGGTTTTCTGGAGGGAGGTAAAAGTCTCAATGGACTTTTCCTGCCCAGGCTGGCATTGAACAGCAATCCTCTGATCTCAGCCTCCTGAGTAGCTAGGATTACATGTATGAACCACCAGTTCCTGGCGGTAATTCTGGTTAAGATAGATTTCACAGGCTCAGGTTGGCTTCAAACTTTTGATCCTCCTGCTTTAGCCTCTTGAGATCTGGGACTGTAGGATATGTGTGTTATGCCCATCTCTACAGTAATTTTTATTTGTGAACGTCCCTAAGTGGTGGGGCTTTAGTATTTGGATTCTGGGGTTTAGGGTTATAAGAGGTAAAGAAGTGATATGCTAGCCTAATTAATGGCAAACTACAGAAGGCAGGGGTTAATGGCAACTAAGGACCTACAATTTGCTCTAAGATTGTTGCCCTTTTTTTTTTTTTTCCAATGTAGCTGAGCAAAGTGAATGTGTCCTTAGAGGGATGTCAGGAAGCAACCAGGCCCTGGGTACCACTGAGAGATAGAGGTTAGCCATTCTCTGACTGTGGTCAATAGGAAGTTATTATATCTGTGCAGGTGGAAAAGACCAGGGTTGGTCTCCATCAGTGTGAAGGAATCCCAGAGCTTGTGTGTCACTTAGGCAACTCCCCTTTTCTCTAACATCAAAAGCATTAGTAAGAAGCTGCAGTGTAGGGCTGGGAAGGTGGCTCAGTGGTAGAGCACTTGCCTTGCATGCATGAGGCC
>NW_012267227.1:2724150-2725736 GCF_000151885.1 Dipodomys ordii
CTTATTTCTAATTAACCAACAAATAAAACTGGAAGTATAGAGGTGTAGCTCAAATGTTAGAGCATCAACCTTGAGTGCACAAGCCAATCCAGAGGGCAGGCCTTGAGTTCAAGCTCCAGTACTAGCATAAAAAAATAAAATTTAGGGGCTGGGAAGGTGGCTCAGTGGTAGAGTGCCTTGCCTGCATGAGGCCTTGAGTTCCATTCCTCAGCACCACATAAGCAGAAAAAAGCCAGAAGTGGCACTGTGGCTCAAGTGGTAGAGCGCTGGCCATGAGCTGAAGAGCTAAGGACTGCGCTCAGGCCCAGAGTTCAAGCCACATGACCAACCAAAAAAAATAAAAATAAAATTTAAAGAGTTTGGTAAAACTGTGTAGTGTTTGTGCATCCAGCTACTCTGGAGGCTGAGGCAGGACCATTGCCTTCCTGGGCAACAAGATGAAGCCTAAAGTTTGCTATTTTAGAATCTCTTGAGCGTGAAGGAAACAACCCAACCCTCTCTGTTCTTTATAGCTGAGACCGGAGTGAAGGCCCTGCCGTTGGCACTTTAACCCTGGCTTCTTGACAGTTGTTGTCTTTTCCACTGTAGGCACTCTTCTAATCCCCTCCCCATCCCTCACTCCTCTCCTTATATTTTCTTTCTTTCTTTCTTTTTTTTTGTGTGTGCTGACCTGGGGCTTGAACTCTGGGCCAGGCGCTGTTGCGGAGCTTCTTTTGCTCAAGCTAGTAATGTCACTTGAGCCACATCTTTACTTTTGGCTTTTTTTTTTGGGTAGTTCATTGAAGGTAAATCTCATGGAATTTCCTGCTCTGGCTGGTTTCGACCATTATCTTCCAATCTCAGCCTCCTGAGTAGCTAGAATTACAGGTGTGAGCCCCTGGTGCCTGCCTTTTCATCTTTTTATAAACAGCTCTGCTTCTGACTAAACACTATCCAGTGGAACCCCAATGCTCTGCTTGCCTTTTCTGCTCAAACGCTGCCTGTTCCTGGATGCCTAAGGCTGATCCCACTGGGTGCAGATTGAGGTAAGATGGAGATCTGCAGAAGAACATTCATTAGCCAATCACCTGGGGATTCTGGAGCTGCTTTTTTACATGGGCAGTGACCGCAAACAGCTCACTAAGACTCCTGGGCCCTTGTTTTCTCCTCTAAAAATAAGGTTTCTTCCAGCTCAAATCTTCTGTATTTGGGTTGCTGCTAAGGGTTGGGAGCAGGGGAAGGATGTGGGAGGGGCTTATAAGAGTCTTGTTTTTCTCTGTTTGGATTTCCCTCTTCTCCCCACCCCCTTCTAAGAAGAGTTTTCCATTCAGTTGACCGGGAGGGCTCTCTCCCAGCACTGAGGAAGCTGGAACTGAGCAAGCAGTTAACTTGAACATTGAAGCCTTTCCTTTACAGTTCCAATTCTGTTTTAGACATGTGGAAAGATTGCCACCAGGGCTAGAAGTATAGCTCTGTGGATGAGTGCTTGCATAACATGCATTGTCCTGGGTGCCATTCGTACCTAGTACTTCGAACAAAGGTATTGGAGAGGGGATTTAAAAATTTGCTGCGGAGAGTAAAGCAATTCTCTCTTCCTTCCTTTACTC
>NW_012267227.1:2726661-2752715 GCF_000151885.1 Dipodomys ordii
TTTTCTGGTGGTTAATTGGAGATAAGAATCTCACAGATGTTCCTGCCCTGGCTGGCTTTGAACTGCAATCCTCAGATCTCAGCCTCTTGAGTAGCTAGGATTACAGACTTGAATCACAGGTGCCCAGCTTCCTGAGACACTTATCTCCAGTTAATCACCAGAAAGCTGAAAGTGGAGCTGTGGTATAAGTGGTAGAGTGCTGAGCTTTGAGCAAAAAAAGCTTTGAGATGGCACCCAGGCCCTGAGTTTAAGTGCTAGGACTAGCACCAAAAACTAAAACATAATAAAATAAGATAAAGGCGGAAAGCTGGGTGCTAGATATTCAGGAAGCTGAGATCCAAGGATCACAGTTCATCACAGCCCATCCGGGAAGTCCATGAGACTCTTTATCTCCAATGAACCACTAGAAAACTAGAAGTGGTACTGGGGCTCAAAGAGATAGAGTTGCTAGCCTTGAGTAAAAGAGCTCAGGGACAGCATCCGGGCTCTGAGTTCAAGCCCCAAGACCAAGACACCCCCCCCCAATAAATAAAGGCAGAGTCCTGCTTGGATGGCTGTTCCACAAAAGCCTGAATTTGTGCTGGTAGGCTCTTTCCTTGGAGGTCACTAGCACATTCCTGAAAAGTTTGTTCAGTATAATCTTTTCTGCCACTCATTTAACAAATAGCGGTTTGTCAGAAAGGAGAATTTCACCGACATTTAGGTGTGGATGGGCTCCTGTTCTTCCTTGTGTTCTAGAACATGAACATAACCTGTGGCAGGAGAGGTTGTGCAGGAAGCAGGGATACCTGGAAGGTCAGCCTGTAGCTGATTCTTTCTAAGGATAGAATCAGCGGTTTGGGGAGCCTGTCCCATTCTCCCCCACCCCCATCCCCGCCCCGCCATCTCTCAAGGATTAGATAGGGAGGCCAAGAAGTTCCTTTTAAGGATGGGAGAGTTTGAGGGCAGCCTGGACTGCATAGTTCCAGGCCAGTGTGGAATACAAAGTGAAACTTTGCTTGAAAGGAAAACAAAACATTTCTTCTAAAGCCCCTTGTTTACCAGAAGGGGTACTTTATACCCCAGAGGCTCACCTTAGGAACAGGGTTGAACATACAGGACTGGTCCTGTCTGTGTTCCTCTTATACCCTGGGGAACCTCATGTTGGGAGTGAGGCTGAGGGTTCTCTTAGAGTTGAGGGGGAAGTTAGGTTGTTGGGACCCCCATGTACTCAAGGTTCAGCACTGTCCGGTCAGAAAGAGCCTAATGCACCCAGGCTGTAGTCCTTGGGACAATGAAGACCTGGATGGTCCTGGGAAGCCAGCCAATAAGTGACTGCTTGCAACGTAGACCCAGCAGGCAGTGCTGGACTGTGTTGGGCCAGTGGTGGCAGAAGTTGGTCAGTTCCCCTCAGCAGCAGGCCTGGTGCTGGCTGTCATGTCCAGCCATGTCTCTGATGGTCTGTATGACAACACAGTCCTGACTAGTCCTGGTCTGTGTTGAATTTAAGAACCCCCTCACCCCCAGCTTGCACTTGTCTTACGTTCTAAAAGGGCCAAGGTTGCTCTTCACCTTTTAGGACAGGCAAGAGAGCGCCCTGGAGTTCTGTGGATGCTTCTGTAAAAGCATGGGTACGTGTATGTGGAAAAAGACAAGGAGCAGCCTGGGGGTTGTGTAACTATTCCTTCTAGCTTTTTCCAAATACTCTGTGTGTGTGTGCGCACGTGCGCGTGCCAGTCCTGGGATTTGAACTTGGCCTGGACACTTTCCCTGAGCGCTCTTGCTCTCTTGTTCAAGCCTAGTACTCTACCCCTTTGAGCCACAGCTCCACTTCTGGTTTTTGAGTGGTTAATTGGAGATAAAGAGTCTCACAGACTTTCCTGCCTGGGCTGGCTTCAAACCTCAATCCTCAGATCTCTGACTACCAAAGATTACAAGTGTTAGCCACCAGCACCTGGCTTCATGAGCTTTTTTGTTCGTGGGTAGTGTTAGGTTTTTAAAAAGAGGTAGCCGAGTTAAGAACAGCACCACGCACGTGGTATTCAGGTAAGGGGTAGGTTTATTCATCGTTCTGGCTAGCACCAGGCCATGTTGGCCCTCCACATGGCTGGGAAAGGCCTCGGAAAGAGAGAGAGCTAGAAAAGAGAGAAAATAGCTAGCAAATAGAAGAGCTAGAAAAGAGCAGAGAGAGAAGGGGGCTGAGAAAGAGCTAGAAAAGAGCAGAGCGAGGGCGTCTGGGCCTGGGCTAGGCCTTATCTAGGGTATGGGTGGAGAAAGGTGTGGCCACATCAAATTCAGATGTGACCTCAGCGGATGCAGATGTGACCTCTTCCAGGTGTCCCAGTTGCCTAGGTAACGCAGGTACTGGGTGGAGACTTTGCTGCGAGGAGGGTGGAGTCTGCTCGCCATCCAGAGCAGACCTTACAGGTAGCACTCTACCGCTTGAGTCACAGCTCCACTTCCGACTTTTTGGTGGTTAAGTGGAGATCAGAGCCTCACAAACTTTCCTGCCTAGGCTGGTTTTGAGTCGTAACACTCAGATCTCATCCTTCTGAGTAGCTAGGATTATATAGGTGTGAGGCATTGGTGCTTGGCTTTAAAACATTTATCTCATATGTCAGCTTCTTGAACTTAGGCAGGGCATGAATTCTTTGGTGGGCCTCTTCCTTGTGGCATCAGTTAGCTGTGTTCGTAGTGCCTGAATCCTGGTCTGCATCCACTCTCCTCGATGGCAGGTCTGGTTGCCTTGAGGCTGGCACCAGGAAGTACCTTGGGAGGAATGACCCAGTGCATTTGGAGACACTGACTGGTTGGTCAGGACTTGAAGAAATAACTACATGCCCTCAGCTTGTGTTGGCACTTTCTCCATAGCCTCAGTTTCTCCATCATCTGTAAAGTGAGTGATTTGAACTAAATGACCTCCTGATGCTTCACCCCCCCCTTCAGTCATGGGGCTTGAACTCAGGGTCTGGGTGCTATGTCTGAGCTCTTTCACCCAAGACTAGCTCCCCTACCACTTAGAGCCACAGCTCTACTTCTTGTCTTCTGGTGGTTAATTGAATATAAGAGTCTCTCACACTTTCCTGCCTGGGCTGGCTTTGAACCATGATCCTCAGATCTCCACCTCCTGAGTAGCTAGAATTATAGACATAAGCGACCAGTGCCTGACTTCCTTGTTTTGAGACAATCTTGCTATATAGCACAGGCTAGCCTGAAGCCTCCTGATCCTTACACTTCGGTGTACTGGGAAAGATGTTGCTTTTTTCTGCTCTCATCACTCTGGCTTTACTGCCATTCAAAGGCCACAAGCCGGATGAGTGCACATATATTGAAGTGACATGTGATAATCTTTCACTGAGCTGTGGGCTAATGTGGCTGCCCAGGTGGATTGCATGGACTCGGAGTCAAGGTATTGCAGTTTCATCCAGCTCTGCCCTCCTTGTACTAATCAACATGCTTATGGCAAGTTACCAAGCCTTTCTGGACCTCAGTGTCGCAAGCTAGACAAAGGAGGTAGCTGGGGGCTGTCATCTCCTGGGGTGGCTAGAGCAAAGTAAGAGGATATTCAGGTCAGAATTCGGTGGCTCAGCCTTCCAGGCTGGGCTTCACACGGGGTCTGGGGCCTGGCAGATAGGAGCACATCCCCCAAGCCATGACTGCTTTGTTTCCTGAAAGGCAGGAGCTGTGGTGTAGGCTTGGGTACTACAGAACCTATAGGATAGAAAGCAGAGGAAAAGGATCTTGGGGTCCAGCGAGAAGGCTGGAAACAATCTGAGCTGGAGATGAGAAAAAGATCCACCCCCACCCCAAGCAGGGAACTCTGTGCTGAGAACTTGCTATTTAAAGGGCCTCTGGGGAGGTCTGGCCAGAAAGGAGCCATCTGAACAAGGGATTAAAATTAGCCTGGGTGAGATGTGGGGGCTGTGGGCCGGGCTGAGGCAGAGGTTTTTGAGTTGCTGCTCTGGCTCTGGGTCCTTGACCCAAACCATCCTAAAAGGAGGGACTAGAAAGACTGCTGAGTGGGGTCCAAGCCAGCTGGCAGCTTGTGCTCACTCTCATGGCATCTGCAGGGGTAGACCCGAACTACCTGAGAGTGGGCACTCAGGCCCTGTTATCCTTTCCTGGCAGATCTCATCTCTGCCAGACTAGATATGTATAGTAGGGATCCTACTGCCTTTAAAGAGCAAAGTGTAGGGGCTGGGAAGGTGGCTCAGTGGTAGAGCGCTTGCTTTGCATGCCTGAGGCCCTGGGTTCGATTCCTCAGCACCACATAAGCAAAAAGAAAAAAGCCGGAAGTGGCTCAAGTGGTAAAGTGCTAGCCTTGAGCTGAAGAGCTGAGGGACAGCGCCCAGGCCCAGAGTTCAGGACCCACGACCGGACCCCCCCCCAAAAAAAAAAAACAAGGTGTAGCAAGACACTGGTGGTTCATTCCTATAATCCTAGCAGCCCAGGAGATCTGAGGATCTTGGTTCAAAGCCAGCCCCGGCTGGAAAGTCCAGGAAACTCTTTTATCTCCAATTAACTACCAGAAAACCAGAAGTGGCACTGTAGCTCAAGTGGTAGAGTGTAGCCTTGAGCTGAAGAGCCCAGGGACAGCAACTAGGCCCAGAGTTCAAGCCCCATGACCAACCAAAAAAAAAAAAAGGCTGGAAGTAGAGCTGTGGCTCAAGTGGTAGTACACTAGCCTAAGAGCAAAATTAGCTCAGGGATAGTGCCCAGGCACTGAGTTCAAGCCCCCACCAGCACAAAATGTGTATGGATTGGGTGTGGTGGTAACTGCTTTTAATCTCAGTTATTTGGGAGGCAGAGATTAGAAGACAATCTAAGATAAATCCAGGCAAAAATGTTACTAAGACTCAAACAGTCTGGAGGATCTGGGTGCCTGTGGTTCACAGCCAGCCCAAGCAGGAAAGTCCGTGAAACTTTTTTTGGGTCAGCTGTGGGCCTGAACTCTTGGGTGCTGTCCCTCAGCTTTTCAGCTCAAGGTGAGTGCTCTACCACTTAAGCCACAGTGCCTCTTCTCGCTTTTTCTGTTTATGTGGTGCTGAGGAATCGAACCCAGGGCCTCATGCATGCAAAGCAAGCACTCTACCACTGGGCCACCTCTCCAGTTAACCACCAGAAAACCAGAAGTGGCATTGTGGCTTAAGTGATAGAGTGCTTATCTTGAGCTGAAGAACTCAGGGACAGTGCCCAGGCCCAGAATTCAAGGCCCACAAATGGGGGGAAACAATCTAGAGGCCAGGAACTTTGGTTCACACCTGCAATCCTAGCTACTTTGGAGACTGAGATCTGAGGATTGAAATCAGCCTACGCGTACAGACCCAAGAGACTGTTACCTCCAGGTTATGAGCAAGCACCTGCTGTCATGTGTGGCTTCATAGTAGGGTGGGGCATGTACACTTCTCCATAAACCAGCACTGGGGACCTTCAAAATAGTCATTGCTGTTCATTCAGATCTTTCATTATTTAGGAAGCCACAGTTTCAAGATGTGTTTTTAATGGCTCTAAACTGGAAAACCTCCATCCCATCACAGCTATCCGATAGTCTGGGTGAGCTTAGTATCTGTTGCAATGACTTTACATAGTAGCATTAGCTGGGTATGGTGATTTATGCCTATAATTCCAGTACTGGAGAGGCTGGAGGAGTCTGAGAGTTTGAGGTCAGCCTGAGCTATACATAGTCAGACCCTATCTTAAGAAACAAAGATAAGCTGGGTGCCAAGATTTTATGCCTGTAATTCTAACTACTAGACTGAGATCTGAAGATCATGGTTTGAAGCCAGCCTAGGCAGAAAAGTCTGTGAGATTCCTTTTTTTTTTTTTTTTTTTGGTCCGGTTGTGTGGCCTGAACTCTGGGCCTGGGCACTGTCCCTCAGCTCTTCAGCTCAAGGCTAGCGCTCTACCACTTGAGCCATAGTGCCACTTCCGGCTTTTTTCTTTTTGTTTATGTGGTGCTGAGGAATTGAATCCAGGGCTTCAGGCATGCAAGGCAAGTGCTCTACCACTGAGCCACCTTCCCAGCCCCAAGTCGGTGAGATTCTTATCTCCAATAAACCACTCAAAAAACCCAGAGGTGGAACTCAAGTGATAGAATGCTTGCCTTGAGCAAAAGAAGCTCAGAGAGCCTGCCGAGGCTCATACCTATAATCCTAGGTACTCGGGAGGCTGAGTTGTAAGTATCAAGGTTCGAAGCAGCCCAAGCAGGAAAGCCGTTGAGACTCTTATCTCCAATAAACCAATAGAAAACCTGCAGTGGTACTATGGCTCAAGAGGTAAATAGCTCTCTTTGAGCTGAAGAGAGCCGGGACAACGCCCAAGCCCAGAGTTCAAGACCCATGACTGACCAAAAAAAAAAGAAAAAGAGAGAGGCTCAGAGATAACACCCAGGTCTAGAGTTCAAGCCCCATGACTAGCCAGAAAGAAAACACACACATGCACGCACGCACGCACACACGCGCGGTCTAGAGTTCAAGCCCCATGACTAGCCAGAAAGAAAACACACACATGCACGCACGCACGCACACACGCGCGGTCTAGAGTTCAAGCCCCATGACTAGCCAGAAAGAAAACACACACATGCACGCACGCACGCACACACGCGCGGTCTAGAGTTCAAGCCCCATGACTAGCCAGAAAGAAAACACACACATGCACGCACGCACGCACACACGCGCGGTCTAGAGTTCAAGCCCCATGACTAGCCAGAAAGAAAACACACACATGCACGCACGCACGCACACACGCGCGGTCTAGAGTTCAAGCCCCATGACTAGCCAGAAAGAAAACACACACATGCACGCACGCACGCACACACGCGCGGTCTAGAGTTCAAGCCCCATGACTAGCCAGAAAAAAAACACACACACACCATAAGAAATAAAATTGTTATCCAGGCGCTGGTGGCTCACGCCTGTAATCCTAGCTACTCAGGAGGCTGAGATCTGAGAATCACGGTTCAAAGCCAGCCCGGGCAGGAAAGTCCTAAGACTCTTATCTCCAATAAACCACTCAGAAAACTGGAAGTGGCGCTGTGGCTCAAGTGGTAGAGTGCTAGCCTTGAGCTGAAGAGCTGAGGGACAGTGCTCAGGCCCAGAGTTCAAGCCCCACAACTGACCAAAAAAAAATCGTAAAATTCATTTTATTATACCAGAATATATTAATTATGAAAAAAGAAAAAGAAACAGTAGTAGCACCTGGAGGTCTGGAAGCAGGACTTACCTCAGGACCTCAAGTTGCTCATGTGGTCAGGTTTGGATGGAGTCCCAGGATGCACAGCTGGTGTTTAGACTTGGCTTCACCACCAACTTTTGACCGTAATGTTTAGCATTGCCGGCTTCACCTGTTTGATGAAAAAGATACAAGAAAGGCAGGTGCGCTTAACCATCAGGGCCTTTCTGCTGCCATTGGTCTGCTTAAGGACATTAAGTTGCAGCTGCTTGCTGAGTGACACCTCCAGGATGGCTTAGAAAAGAAAGGTAAGCTGGACACCAGTAGCTCACACCTCTAATCCTAGCTCCTCACAAGGCTGAGATCTGAGGACTGAGATTCAGAACCATCCCAGGCAAGAAAGTCTATAAAGCTTTTATCTCCATGTAGCTACCAAACAGCTGGAAGCGGAGCTGTAACTCAAGTGGTATATTGTCAACCTTGAGCGGAGAAGCTAAAATCCAGGTCCTGAGTTCAAGCCCTAGTATCAACACCCCTCCCCCCCCCCAAAAAAAAGGGAAGGTACACAGAAGGAGCTTTGACAAATCTTTGACACTGTGAATGTTATTTTGCTTCAATGTCTGGAGGAGGCAGTACTGAATTTCTCCTGAAGTTCTAGGACTAGTTCCCAGACTAGAGGAAGAGCACCATCCCTGTCCTTCCTGTGTAGCCTGGCCCTGACCACTGTGGTCTCTGTCCCCAGGTCCGGACACTGTTCGTCAGTGGCCTCCCCGTGGACATTAAGCCCAGAGAACTTTATCTACTTTTCCGGCCATTCAAGGTGAGTCAGATCAGGGAGAAGCATAAGGAATGAATCTCTGGTTGGTGCTGGGCTGCAGAAAGATGTGGGAAAGTGTCAAAATGTCACTCACCTTGCTCTGTCTGGTTCTGTTAAATTCACTTGTCCTATGCCACTTGCTTAGCCCTCTCAGGCCTCTGAGTCTTCAACTATACAGTTGAACTCTGAGCCTTACTCTTGCTAGACAGGTACTCTACCACTTGAGCTGTATCTATCTGTAGCCCCTTGATTTTTTTTTTTTTTGGCCGGTCCTAGGGCTTGAACTCAGGGCCTAGGGCACTGTCCTTGAGTTTCTCTGTGCTCAAGACAAGTGCTCTACCACTTGAGCCACAGCACTACTTCCAGGCTTTTCTGTTTATGTGGTACTGAGGAATAGAACCCAGGGCTTCATGCATGCTAGGCAATCACTCAACCGCTAACTTACATACCCAGCCCCAAGCCCTTTGATCTTAACAGACTTTGCAGTATGAGGAATCTTGGCAATTCAGTGTAGTCTTTTCCAGTTAGAGATGAGAAAAGTGAAAAGGTAAGGCCCATGCTCTTACTACATGTCAGTGAAAAAACACGAGTGCCCGACATCATGCTACTCCATGTGCCAGACCACGTGATTCTGAACACAGG
The DNA here is from genome assembly GCF_000151885.1 of Dipodomys ordii. Lineage (NCBI taxonomy): Eukaryota > Metazoa > Chordata > Mammalia > Rodentia > Heteromyidae > Dipodomys > Dipodomys ordii. The sequence continues at coordinate 2,735,270 of NW_012267227.1, forward strand.
CACTGGGATCTCCTTTGTTGGGGGAGAAGGGGAAAAGGATTCAGAGGAACTCTGGGAAGAGCTGAGGCTGGTGGGGATAAAGCTGGTTTAGCACAATCAAAGCCTCTGACCTTCTTCCCCCCGTGACGGCCCCCTCTCTCCGCAGGGTTACGAAGGGTCTCTGATCAAGCTCACCTCCAGACAGGTAATTTCTCTTCTAGGTTTTCTTGCTCTCAGCACAGGCTGGTTGCTGGGTGTGGGACTGAGGCCTGTTGCCTTTCCCTAAGGTTGAGGTACCTGTTGTCCCATTCTATCTTAGGCTGAAGTCAGGGTGGCCTCCAGGTCCCTCCTCCTCTTCCTCACTATCCAGTCAGGCAAGGGCAACTCCTGAGCCACTGTCACTGAGGATTCAGGGAAGCTGCCTGCCCCTTCTCCACTCCACCCCCAGCTTGAGAACAGAAGAGATGGCACCTGAGCTCTGACCCCTGGTGCATAAGGCCCGGGTTCAGAGGCTTCCGCTGCCTTGTGGGGTCTGGGCTGATGAACTTGGTACACAGCACCGTCCACATACATTTAAAAAGAATTCTACTGGAGCTGGGCGCTGGTGGCTCACGCCTGTCATCCTAGCTACTCAGGAGACTGAGATCTGATGATCATGGTTCAAAGCCAGCCCAGCCCAGGCAGGAAAGTCCATGAGACTTTTTTTTTTTTTTGTCGGTTTTGGGGCTTGAGCTTGAACTCTGGGCCTGGGCGCTGTCCCTAAGCTCTTCAGCTCAAGGCTAGCACTCTACCACTTGATCTACAGCGCCACTTCTGGTTTTCTGGTGGTTTATTGGAGATGGGAGTCTCAGTCTTTCCTTCCAGGGCTGGCTTTGAACTGAGATCCTCAGATATCAGCCTCCTGAGTAGCAAGAATGACAGGTGTGAGCCACCAGCGCCTGGCCCCTTGAGACTCTTATCTCCAACAACCACTAAAAAACCAGAAGTAGCTCTGTGGCTCAAGCAGTAGAGCTTTCTCCTTGAGCTGAAGAGTGCAGGGACAGCGCCCAGGCCTTGAGTTCAAGCTCCACAGCCGACAAAGAAAAAAGGAAAAAATTCCACTGGAATTGTGATGTGCAATGCAGTGGGAGGGGGGAACGGTCTGTTCCCACCGTGTAGTCCTGAGACTGGGGAGGGAGGAGGAAGGCTGGACCTCAAGTGTGGTTTTTGCCACTCCAGTTGCACCTTAGGAGGGCAGAGACAAGATGTTTACTCTTCTCCATTATCTTCTCATCAGGACAAAGACTTTTAGTTAGAAGATAGTTTTTTGTTGGTTTGTGGTCCTAGAGATTAAGCCCAAGAGTTTATACATGCTAGGCAAGTGCTACCTCACTGAACTGGCTACCCTATGGTCCCTCCATGCCTCTCTTCTTTGGCTGTTTTTTTTTTTTTTTGATTGGTCATTGAACTCAGGGCCTGGGTACTGTTCTGAGCTTCTTCTGCTCAAGGCTAGTGCTGCACCACTTGAGGGACAGCTCCATTTCCAGACTTCTCTTTGTAGTTTATTGGAGATGAGAGTCTCATGGATTTTTCCCGCATAGGCTGGCTTCAAATTGTGATCCTCAGATAGCTCAGCCCCCTAAGTAGCTAAGATTACAGGTGTGAGCCACTGGCATCCAGCTCTGGAGATTTTTCACTCAAATGTAGTACTCTGCCACTTTGACCCACAGCTCCACATAGGTTTTCTAGTGGTTAATTGGAGATGAGTCTCACCCACTTCCCTGCTAGGACTGACTTTAAACTGGGGAGCTACCTGAACAGGTAGGATTATGAGCTTGAGCCACCAGCACCCAGCTTCTTTGGCTTTTTGATTAATTGGAGATAAGAGTCTCAGAACTGGGCTGGGAAGGTGGCTCAAGTGGTAGAGCTCTAGCCTTAAGCTAAAGAGCTGAGGGACAATGCCCGGGCCCAGAGTTCAGGCCAGTCTCAGAACTGGGTTCTGGTGGTTCATGCCTATAATCTTAGCTATTCAAGAGGCTGAGATATGAGGCCTTTGGTTCCAAGTCAGTCCTGACAGAGAAGTCCCTGAGACTCTTATCTCAAAGAAACTACTCAGAAAAAAAAAAAAAAAGACTGAAGTGACCGAGACTCAAGTGGTAGAATGATAACCTTGAGAGAAAAAGTGCCTTAGGCCCTGAGTTCAAGCCCCAGCATAATAAGTCTCAAAGATTTTTGCCCAGGCTGGCTTCAAACCTCAATCCTCAGATCGCACTTTTTTGCTTGCTTGTTTTGTGTTGGAGGTGGGATGGAATGTTAAGAGAAATGCAAGAAAGATGTTCTTTCTTTTTCCTCTTAGCCTGTTGGTTTTGTGATCTTTGACAGCCGGGCAGGAGCCGAAGCAGCTAAGAATGCACTGAATGTAAGTAGACAGAGGACAGACATTGCTTTGACTATCCCTGTCCTATCTTCCACAATTCTTCCCCTTTGCATACGCAAGGAAAGGGTCTGCCCATGGACTTATTCCCCTAACCATGCCACAGCAGAGCCCTTGGTTGCACAGCTTGTGATAAATGCGGTTACAAGCTCCCAGCATTCCTGCTGCCTGGCACTTCTGTGCACAAGTCTTTTGAGTGAGCTTTTATCTGGACTCCGCCTCTGTGGCAGCTGACAGCGTGGGTCCTACAAAGTGTGTCTCTCTCCAACTTGGTAGGGTATTCGATTTGATCCTGAGAACTCACAGACCCTGAGGCTAGAGTTTGCCAAAGCCAACACCAAGATGGCCAAGAGCAAGCTAATGGCAACACCAAATCCTGCCAACGTTCACCCCGCCCTCGGAGCACATTTCATCGCCCGGGACCCCTGTGAGTGCCACTCCGAGCTGCCTTCGTTCTGTTCCTTTGGTTGGCCCACGCTGGCAGGGCCTGCTGGTGTTGCATGTAGAGGTGTTCAGATGGTTGTTGAGGGCATCAGTCTCGTCTCGGTCCCCTTTTCAGGTGGGATGGAATGCTGGGAGTGTCCTGGGGAGGGGAGGAGGTTCTTGGATCATAGTCAGCTGTCTCAGCCTTCCTGGCCTCCTCCTTCCTTATTCATCCCTTATCTGAACCTCAAAGGGACTGGGCTTCTGAACTGTCAGAGTCGCCCAACTTTTCTTGAAGTGTTCTCTGATTTCCCATGCTTGAGATGGGCTGAGGTCTGTGTCAGAGCTTCTAGAACAGATCGGGCATTCACCGTATGCTGCCCTAGCTTCCTTCCTGAGTCTTGGGGTCCTCAGAGAGGCTGTGGGGCTTATGGCTCAGCTAGCATACCCAGTCCCCTTCTCCGTTGGAAGGGGGTGGCGGGAAGGGAGAGCAGTGTTTGACAGTGGAGGCCGTTGTCTCCTGTTATAGATGACCTGATGGGGGCTGCTTTGATCCCTGCATCCTCAGAGGCCTGGGCTCCTTACCCTCTGTACACCACAGAGCTGACCCCGGCCATCTCCCATTCAGCATTCACCTACCCTGCTGCCACTGCTGCTCTCCATGCTCAGGTAAGCCGCTTTGGGTTTAGGAGTGGGAGGGCTTGAAACTGCCAGGCTTTGTACACCTACAGGGATGTGGGTGGGCCACTTGTGTCGGCAGGGCTGCAACAGAACTCAGAGAGCCACAGGTTCCTGCTATTAGGGTTTAGGGTACGGTGGGGAGAATGTGAGCAGTGCGTTCACATGGAAGAAGCACAGGAGAAGGCTGTGGGTGCTCAGGCCTGGCTATGCCTGGCCTCCTTGGATACCATAGTCCAGGGCTACCCTGTGCTCTGCTCTACCTGTGGCTACCGGATTCAGTTTGAATCTTATCTTGAGCCTGACCAACTGCCTCTGTCTCTTCCTGTTTTTATGAACTTCCTCAGCCTCTACCTCCCTCCCACTCCCCACAAACCCCCACCCCCGCGGCCCCAACTCAGGGCCTACACACTGTCCCTGAGCTCTTTTTGCACAAGGCTAGTGCTATACCACTTGAGCCACAGCTCTGCTTCCAGTTTTCTGGTGGTTAATTGGAGATGAGTCTCATGGACTTCCCTGAGAGGGCTGGCTTTGAACCAAGATCCTCAGACCTTAGCCTCCTGAGTAGCTAGGGTTACAGGCATGAGTCACCAGCACCCAGCTTCTTCAAGGTTTTTTATCTTTATTTTTTTTTCCAATCCTGGTACTTGAACTCAGGGCCTGGGCACTGTCCCTGGGCTTCTTTTGCTCAAGGCTAGAACTCTACCACTTGAGCCACAATGCCATTTCTAGCTTTTTCTGTTTATATGGTATTAAGGAATTGGACCCCGGGCATGCAAGCGCTCTACCACTAAACCACATTCCCCAGCCCTTCCTCAAGGTTTTAAAGGTCTCTGTGCCTTGAATGTTACTCATCTGGAAATGAGAAGAATATTTCATGCTTCAGGGTGGTTGTGAGTTTGATATGAGGCCAGAGCTACGTCTGGATGTCTGGGCATCTCAGTGTTTGCTCTGGTTTCCATGAAGCCTGGACACTGTCTGCTGTCACAGTGCAGGACGGAGGAGCAGGTGCTTCAGGGGATGTTGGGCGCCGTGGGCTGCACCAGGAGGCGTGGCCATGTAGGCTCTACTCTGTCTGACTTGGTTATTGTAGGCCCTGAAGTATGGCACAGCAGGAGGACTCATCTCTTTGTATGTTTGCAGGGTGGGGGGAGGGTGGACAATTCTTCACAGTGGCTACAACAGGACATTACCAGGAATGTGTACAGGATGGTCCTAGGTAGCCTTAGGAGGGAGGCTGAGGGGTATCTCGAACCCACCCCAGCCTCGAGTCAGGGAAGTGATTCTAAGACAGTATATGGCTACCTGGCCTGGGCAGTAGGAAGGAAAGGAGGGAGAGAGTTCCCAGAAAGTGGAAGCTGTAGCTGGGGGTGGAGGGGAGGTCCTAGGGAGCGCTGAATGCCTACCCATTTTCAGGCCCACTGAGGGGGCTCAGTGATGTCAAGGTTTGCCCAGATTCAAGGTAGGAAGTTCTGTTTCAGAGGTCACTACCTGAGAAGACTGCTATCCTACAGAGAATTCTCCCTATGGCACCTTTTGAATATGCTGAGCAGAATTGTGGTAAACTTGGTGCTGTCCCCAGCTGAGCCTGACAAACAGCTGGAACAGTCATATGAAGGTAGGAAGCTGGAGGAGCAGAAACCAGATTTTGATACAAGAGCAAAGCCAGGGGAGCCTCTGTGTTTGTCCTGACCAGGTCTGTGGGGCTGCTTTTTTTGTTGGTGGTAGTAGTTGTGGGGCTTGAACTCTGGGCCTGGGAATCCGGGGCTGGGTGCTATCTTGAACTCTTCAGCACAAGGTGAGCGCTCTACCACTTGAGCCACAGCACCACTTCCAGGTTTTCTGGTGGTTAAATTGGAGATAAGAGTCTTAAGGACGGGCTGGGAAGGTGGCTCAGTTGTAGAGCGCTTGCCTTGCATGCCTGAGGCCCTGGGTTTGATTCCTCAGCACCACATAAGCAAAAAGAAAAAAGCTGGAAGTGGGGCTGTGGAAAAGCCTTAGGGGCTTTCTTGCCCCGGGCTGGCTTTGAACTGTGATCCTCACGGCTCAGCCTCTTGAGTAGCTAGGATTATAGGCATGAGCCACCTGTGCCTGGGGCTGCTTTTACCCCGTGGGTTCTGGTAAGCAATGAGTGAAAATCAGACAGCCCACCTCACAGGGCTCCTCGCCTCTTACCCTGGCTCTGCCACTGGGTAGCATGTGATCTCCACCCCTGGGCCTCTGTAGCCTCATCTGTAAAAGAAGAGGCTGGACTGCATTGCATTGGGTGGGCAGAGATGCTGGGCAGTATAGAGTTTGGGAGCCAAGGATTGTGTGTAATAACATCATTGTCTCTCTGAAACCTCAGTGTCTGACTTCTGCCCAGCCTCCTGGAAGGGATTAGAGGCTACCCTAAAGGAAAGAGGCATTTTTCTTTTTTTGGGGGGGGGGTGTCCGGTCGTGGGCCTGAACTCTGGGCCTGGGCGCTGTCTCTCAGCTCTTCAGCTCAAGGCTAGCGCTCTACCACTTGAGCCACAGCGCCACTTCCGGCTTTTTTTTTCTGCGTCTGTGGTTCTGAGGAATTGAACCCAGGGCCTCATGCATACAAGGCAAGCGCTCTACCACTGAGCCACCTTCCTTCCCGGCCCCAGGAATGAGGCATTTTTCTAAGAGACTACTCATCAGGTGGCTCTGTATCCCTTTTTTTCAGCCATAAAAGAAGCTCTGAGGAAATGAATGGCTGTAATAAGCAGGGAAGTACATTGCAGATAGTGACACTTTTTTTTTTTCCAGTTTTAATTTCTTTGGTTCCCATGCTGGGGCTTGAACTCAGGGCCTGGGCTGTCTCTGAGCTTTTTCACTTAAGGCTGTTGCTCTACCACTTGAGCCACAGCTCCATTTCCAGCTTTTTGGTAATTAAAGTATCGCATGGAGTCTCTCCAAATGTAGTGACTTGGTCTGCAGATGCTGCTTGTGATGGAGAGTGGACAAATTTTCTCCCTTCATTTACTATTATAACAGATAAGGTTGTTTGTAAAACCAATTTCTCCCTCTCCCCCTCCCCCCCAGCCAAAATAAAAAAGTCTCATGGATTTTTCTGCTTAGACTGACTTTGAACCACGATCTTCAGATCTCAGCTTCCTAGGTGGCAAGGATTACAGATGTGAGCCACTGGCACCTGGCTGTGTGTGTGTGTGTGTGTGTGTGTACACATTTATTTTTTATTTTTTCCTGTTCCTTCCAATAGCTTCCTCCTCGCCCCGTGACAGCACTGCCCTAGAAATAGAGGCTAGGAGTCGCTCAATAAAGGGTGGACACTGGATCCCAAGTCTGAGTGGATTGTTGTGAGACCAGGGGACCAACATGAAAACAGAGAGCAAGCAGTGACACCAAGAAAACATAGCAGCTAAAAGACAAGGGGGGGGGGGATGAGAATCAATACCCACTTTCTCTACCCCATTTTAAAATTTTTTTTTTTATTTTTATTTTTTGGTCGGTCGTGGGGCCTGAACTCTGGACCTGGGCACTGTCCCTGCGCTCTTCAGCTCAAGGCAACACTCTACTGCTTGAGCCACAGCACCACTTCCAGTTTTCTAGTGATTTATTGGAGATAAATCACTCTCCTGCCCGGGCTGGCTTTGAACCATGATCCTCACATCTCAGCCTCCTGAGTAGCTAGTATTACAGGCGTGAGCCACCAATGCATGGCTTTCTCTACCCCATTTTACTCACTCAACTGCATGCTCTTCTACTACCCTGTAACCCAGACTGAACAAGGCCTCCATGGAGACTCAGCCTGCAGGCAAGGAAAGGCCTTGCATCCCTCTTGCTCTGACTTGCCACAAAGCTATCCTATTCAGCCTTCCAAGGGGGTGAGGCTGAGAGTAGGTGTGGGTGGCATTGTGGGGTTTGCTATATAAAGATGATGGCCTAAGCTGACACTTGTAATCCAAGTTATTCAGGAGGTTGAGGTTTGAGGATCCAGGTTTCAAACCAGCCCAGGCAGAAAAGTCCATGAGCCTCTTCCAATTAGCCAGCCAAAAGCCAGAAGTGGAAGTTGCTCCAGTAAGACCAGTCTTAAACAAAAAAGCCAAGCAAGAGCTCAAGGCCCTCATTTCAAGCCCCACTCCCAGCACCTACTTGGAATCCTCAGATATGGAAGGTATAGGGGATTAGGTATATAAGGAAATCCATAAGTGTGAGTCTTTTGTAATTGCTGTGCATAGTTCTTCATTTAACTGAAGTCTTAGGACAGTTTGCCTTGTTAGTAATGTAGATCTCCTGGGGTGCTTGGCCCAGTTCCCAGTACCCAGTAGGGTAGCAAGTCTGTTGCTTGCTGCTGGCAGAATCTACTCAGGTGGGTGCCCTTGCTCACATCTGTGGGCACCTGGCCTGATGTGTTTTCCTTTTTTTTTTTTTTTTCTTTTTTGCTCATTGTGGGTCTTGAACTTAGGGCCTGGGCACTGTCCCTAAGCTCTTTTGTTCAAGGCTAGAGTTCTAGCACTTTGAGCCATTGCTCCATTACTGGTTTTTTGGTAGTTAATTGGAGATAAGAATCTCACGGACTTTCCACCCAGGAGGGCTTTGAACTATGATCACTAGAAAACCATAAGTGGAGATATTTTTTGGGAGGGGGCGGGGGGAGGTTCTGGTCGTGGGCCTGAACTCTGGGCCTGGGTGCTGTCCCTCAGCTCTTCAGCTCAAGGCTAGCACTCTACTACTTGAGCCACAGTGCCACTTCTGGCTTTTTTTTTTTTTCTGCTTATGTGGTGCTGAGGAATCGAACCCAGGGCCTCATGCATGCAAGGCAAGCATTCTACCACTGAGCCACCTTCCCAGCCCCATGAATTTGGTTTTTGATGTGCTTTCATCCCCGTCTACCTGATCTTTGTATCCATTGTCTGGTAGCTGGTACTGGTATGCCAAGAAGCAGCACAAAACGTTATCAAGCTTATTTTCCTGGTGATGTTAGGAAGTTTGGATCTCCCAGTAAAAGGGAAGGGGAAGGGCAGGTTGTTGGCATTATTGGTCCCAGCTGCCAAGACCCCTGCCTGCCAGCGGGTACAGCCTAACACATGGCTGTGCTCAGTAGAGTGGCCATGTCTCTATGACTGTCTGAGCCTTTGCCATGGAGGAGGCAGGCAGGTGTGCTTTCCAGTTTTCAGGAGGAAGGGTTCTCAGAAGTGAGCTTTGCCAGGTGGTCAGTGATAACCAGCACCACAGTAGAGATGCTGGTGCTGAGAGCAAAGGGTCCCATGTGGCTCATGACGCCGGCTTCCCTTGCAGGTGCGCTGGTACCCCTCCTCTGATAGCGCCCAGCAAGGATGGAAGTACCGCCAGTTCTGTTAGTTTTTTTGGTAAGTGCTGGCCCCAGAGGCCTGGGGTGGAAAGGGTTCCAGGCGGTGGCTTCCTGCAGGCCTTGGGTCCTCCCTCTGCCCAAGTCCCTCTACCAGTGAGCTCACAGTGCTAGGCAACCCCAAGACTCCCTCATCCTCCCACCCCCAAGCCCTATTCCCCCACTCATGGCCACCTCTTTTCCCCTCTCCAGGTCTTGTTCACCAGGGAGTTGGTTCTGGGACTGTGTGGTGGGGCCAGAGCAGGACCCAGACTTCCGTTCCCCTGCACAGCTGCCGCTGCCCTGCCGACACTGTGAATCTTAAGCCTGCCTCAGCGGACCCCTCTCCCCTTCCCCAGCCCTGCTCCGCCCCACCCCACAGCCCGGCTCCAAAACCTTCCAGGCCCATTGGGGAACTTCTGGCTGAGACACCCCAAACCCTGCTCAGAAGCCTCACCAGGACCCCAGCCTGGCCTGACTTCCCACACAAACTCCCTTCCATAGCTCTCCCCTCAAGGGAACGAGGCGTTTAATTTTGCATGTTCTCTGGCACAGCTTTAAGACACTTCAAACTTGTGTATATGTGAGTGTACACTGTTCCCACACTGTCGCCATAGCAACAGGTCCTGGCACTCAGGGTTCATCATGCCTGGTCCTCTCCACACCCGGCCTCCAGACCCACCCTGAGCCCAGTGGCCACTTCTCCCTGAGGGCCCAGCGCCCCACTGTCCCCCAACAAGTCCAGGCCTGACCACTCCCCCAACCCCCACTCCCACCTAACATGTACACCGTGCGCACCTTTCATGCCTCGTCCCAGACCACCTTCCCTTCACCATCCACCAACCCCACACGCAGAGTGCCCTTCCTGGCCTGCTCCTCCCCAAGCCTCCAACCAAAACGTGAAAGTATTTTTGTACCCCGTGTAACAAAATATTTATGCATCATAAAGGACTTTTTCATGTGTACCGTTAATTATTGAAGAGACCTCGTTCGCCCTGTCGGATAAGTTTAATGTTTCGTTTGAGGCCTGTAGAAGAAGAAACTTTTTTTTTTTCCTCCCCCCCCCTCTTCTTCAGCAGTGGGCCTTCGTGTCAGGCGTTGGTTTAAGAAAGATGAAATACAGCAGGAATTGTGCAATTTTGTTTTCTTTTGTGAGCCTGTCAGGGCTTCGCCTTCAGCCGTGCGTCTGGCCGCCCTGCCCTTTCAGACTTGGGAGACAGGGCGGCTGTTGTTGTAATTGCTGATCCTGTGAGAATGTGAAACTGGATAATATATGAATTGCAAAATAAAAAAGAAAAAATTTAAACTGACTTCTCTGTGACCTTTGCTTCCAGCTTCTACGAGGAGGACAGAGTCGGAGGACAGCCTGCTACCTGGGGCTTGGGGGGTTGGGGGGATGCTGGCACCCATCTTCTCTCTCCTTTCCTCTTCAGGCTGGCCCAGAAGCAAGTCTCCGGGTCCAACTGTTGGGCCCGTGTCTATCGGCCCACACTGTGCTAGATGAGTTCACCTCATTCTTAGGGTTCTGAGGGTACAGACCGATATTGCCTGCGCTCAGCATCACCCCCCCCTCCACCCCAGATAGATCTGAGAGCGATGGACCTGCATTCTCTCTTTGGGCCTTCCTTGATTTGGCGTCAACCTTGCTGGTCTGTGGTCTTGAGGCCTCTAGGAAGAAAGGACTGAAGTTTGGAGTGCTGGACTCTGTCTGGCCTTGGTGTGCATCTTGCGGGGCTATGCTGGAGGACCCTGGAATCTCGCCCGACGAGGGTTCGACTGCCCCGCAGGCTGTGGATGACATCAAGGCTCAAACCTTATGGAGGTCGCCAAGAGCGGAGGTGGCCTGGTCAGCCCATTGGAACTGCCCTGAGAATCCTGTTCCTCGTCTGTGGGGTGGTTTGAAACCTATCTATCTCCTACCAGAGGGCTGCGCCCAGCTGAGGTGTTCTGTCAGTTTTGTCCATCCATGCCCACCTGGGAATGCTGCTCTATCCCCTACTGCCATCCCGTTCACGCTGGCCTGCCTCACTTGTACTGCAGGTCCTTCCACAACCTTCTGAGCAAAACTCCCCTGGCTGTGACCAGCCCAGGCCACCGCCTCCCCTGCACCTAGGGTCACCCACGTGACCATCTCCCCCTTTCTTCACTTGGCCCATACTGGCAGCTTGGGTCTGGGGAGTTTGCCGCTGGCTACTTGGAGTCAGCTGACCGGCTCGAGGCTGATATGCATCAGATGGACAAGCACAGGGCCTCTGCGTGGCAGATAATGGTTTGCCAGGAGGCCCAGGCTCAAGGAGGAGAGGGAGAGGAGTTGGCAGCACTTGTGCCAGGAAGAGATGGTTGGGCCTTTCCTATCTAGTCCTTACCACATTGGCCAAAAGCAAGCCGGACCCGTTGCCTGCAGCCCCTCATAACATGGCAGAGCTGGGGGGCGGGGTGGAGGTGGGGGGGCCTGACTCCACCCAGGGCTGGGCTGAAGCCTGACCTACTTCTGCTGTGTCCAGAACCACTGGGTCTTCCTGAGGTGGTGAATTATTTAGCTGAGGTGCCTGGGCTTCTTCGGAGAGAGGGGCTATGGAAACTGCTCCATAATTTAAAGGCCCTTGTGCCTGTGGCTTCCCTGAAGGTGTCCTTCATGCTTTACTGAGCAGGGCCTAGGCCTGGGCCTGAAAGGGAGGGGCTGGCTCCGGGAGGAAAGCCCTGCCCCCATTCCAGAGGTGGCGCCCCAGCTCCATTGGGGGTTTTTCTTGGGGCAGGGCCTTGGGTAGTCACCTCTGGACCCACTAGAGTTAAGTTGATGAGCTGCCCTGACTTTCTAGTGAGGGCACTGTGAAGGCTGGGGTCAGAAACAGCTGAATTCTGCCTGATCTGGTGGTACGTGCCTATAATCCCGGCTACCTGGGGGGGGGGGTGGTAGAGATACGAAGATGAATTTGAAAGCAGGCTGGACAAAAGTTGGCAGAACACTATTCCAAAAACAAAAGGCTGGCCTCCTGTGTGACCCATACCTGTCACCCTAGCTGCTCAGGAGGCTGAGATCAGAAGATTGTGTGGTTCATGCACTTACCAGAAAGTGTGTCTTCCCCAAGGGTGTCTCTGATCCCATTTAATAGCTGGGGAACTTGGAAGTGGTGACTGGCTGCTGCTTGTCCCACTTGTGTTCCTGCTTTCTGGTCTACCAACTCAGGGAGGCAGATAGATAGACAGAGGCCCTACAGGCTCAGCAGCCTCTCCCTACAGTTCCCCAAGCCAGGACTAGAGAACCCTGGCCAGCTGCCTTCAGTCCCTTCCCTGGGCCCTACTCTGCCCCCTGCTGGCCACATCTGGTCAGCCTAGCCCTGTGCAGGCAGTCTCTCTGGTATTGTTTACTGCAAGACCTTTCCAGCCCACGACCTAGACATCAGTTGCCCCTGTGTGCAGGAAGTACAGCACAGTTCAGGAGCCCAAGAGAAGAGGAATAGTGATCTCATTCCACAGAACCCTGTCACTTCTTTGTGACTTCATTTCCTTTTCATGACTTCATTTCTTCCCCCCACCCCCTACAGAATTAGCAGAAGGGTTATTGATAGCACAAGAATGTGTATAAACACAGGTATTCACTGATTACATTTTGTTTTTTTTTTTAATTCCTAAGGGTGGGTGTCAAGAGTAGTGTAGGCCTGCCTCAGTCATCTTCCTGTCTAGGCCCCCCCATTCTGACCCTTGTCCCCCATACTGGGATTGCAGGCATGTACCACTGTACACCCCAAATTAGTGTTTCCTATGGCTAACTTGGAAACATATTTTCTCCTTTCTTTTGTCTTTACTAAGAAATGAAAGATTGCTACACATGTGCTTTGACTCTTTTTTTTTTTTTTTTTTTTGGTCGGTCGTGGGGCTTGAACTCTGGGCCTGGGCGCTGTCCCTCAGCTCTTCAGCTCAAGGCGAGCGCTCTACCACTTGAGCTACAGAGCCACTTCTGGTTTTCTGGTGGTTTATTGGAGATAGTCTCACAGTCTCTCCTGCCCGGGCTGGCTTTGAACCGTGATCCTCAGATCTCAGCCTCCTGAGTAGCTAGGATTACAGGCATGAGCCACCAGCGCCCGGCTGTGCTTTGACTCTTAAGTGAATTGATCACTGAAGGCTTTTTGTTTGTTTTGGTGCCAGTTCCGAAACTTGAACTCAGAGCCTGGGTGCTGCCTTAAGCTTTTTCACTCTAGATGCTCTACCACTTGAGCCACAGTTCTACTTCCAGCTTTCTTATTTTTTATTTATTTATTTTTTGGGTCCGGTCGTGGGGCCCGAACTCTGGACCTGGGAGCTGTTCCTCAGTTCTTCAGCTCAAGGCTAGTGCTCTACCCCTTGAGCCACAGTGCCACTTCTGTTTTTCTTTTTTGCTTATGTGGTGCTGAGGAATCGAACCCAGGGCCTCAGGCATGCAAGGCAAGCGCTCTACCACTGAGCCACCTTCCCAGCCCTTCCAGCTTTTTTAGTAGTTAATTGGAGATCAGAGTTGTAAGGTTCGCTCCTGGATGGCTAGCAGACTCCACCCTCCTCGCAGCAAAGTCTCCACCTAGTACCTGCGTTACCTAGGCAACTGGGACACCAGGAAGAGGTCACATCTGCATCCCCTGAGGTCACATCTGAATTTGATGTGGCCACACCTTTCTCCACCCATACCCTAGATAAGACCTAGCCCAGGCCCAGACGGCCCTCTCTCTGCTCTTTTCTAGCTCTTCTCTTTTCTAGCTATTTTCTCTCTTTTCTAGCTCTCTCTTAGCTCATTTCCTCATCTCTCTCTCTTTATCTTTCCCAGCTCTCTCTTTCTCAGGCCTTTCCCCACCACGTGGAAGTCCAAGATGGCCTGGTGTCAGCCTGAATGAAGAATAAACCTACCCTTACCTGAATACCACGTGCGTGGTGCAGTTCTTACTCGGCTACTAAAAACCTAACAAGAGTGTCATAGATTTTCCTCCCCGTGCTGGCTTCAAACCCAGATCCTCAGATCTCATCCTCCTGAGTAAGCTAGGATTACAAGAGCCTGGCCCTGAAATCTCATGTTCTGTACTGTGGCCCAGGAGTCTTAGTATTTTTGAGGTTCAGAAATCATAAGAGAATATTTTATAAGGCCTCAGACAACTTCATACTGAACTGACCTTCGCCCTTTGCTTTGGGGATGGGGTGGGGTGCTGAGAATCAGTCCAGGGCCTTACACCCACTGGGTAATAAGCACTCTACCACTGAGCCACACCCAGCTCTAACTCTAGCCTTGTTACCAAACCACCTAGGACCCAGGATCCTGACCATAGAACTAACGGGAGTAACACATTTCTGTAGGCTTCAGACCTTCTGAGAGCATCCACATAGGCTGGCTTCCATGATCACCAGAGAAAAAGCCCCATGAGACAAGAGAGATGTTTTCTACTTTTGGTAGCTATAGAAGCAAGTTAAAAAGGTCCCACTGAGAGAAGAGGTTCAACTTCCAGGTTTTCTAGTTCTCATCTAGAGTGAAATGATTTGCTGTGATTCTGGGCCCCACGGTCAAAGGGGCTTCTTTCTCAGGAACCACATTGGGACCAGAGAGGCCTAGCACAGGCAGGAGGAAAGGGCCAGCAATTGTTTCTAGTAACCTGAATAAAAACAAAGGCGAAGGCTCTGATCTTTGAGAGCATGTGGATCAGTGTGAGCAGAGCTCAGGGCTCTCTGTGCAGACCCACTTCCTGGTTTGACCAAAGGTCAATCGTGTCATCAACTGCTTATGTCTGGCTGGATCACTCTATCACTTTCAGACTGTATGTGGTCTGAAAGCTGACTTGATCATAATGCTGACTGAAGAGGTAGCTTTCCTTATGGCAGATTACTTGAGTTTGGCTTTTTGTTTGGTTTGATTTGGTTTTCACCCCTCTGTATCCCCCACTCCCCAATAATTTAAGGCTATGTGAGATTGCTCATTTCTACTCCTGGACAGGAAGTTCAAGTTCCTGAATGGCCAATGTGATTGGACCAGGATGAGTCAAGACAGAGCACTAAGCTAAGGGCTCTTGTCATCCCTGGGAAAGAACCTCACAACTCCCTGCTTCCGTCTCTCTCTCTCTCTCTTGTGTTTCTTCCCCCAAGTCCTGGTGCTTGAACTCAAGGCCTGGGCACTGTCCCTGAGCTATTTTGCTCAAGGCTAGCACTTTACCACTTGAGCCACAGCACCACTTCTGGCTCTGTTTATGTGGTACTGAGGAATCAAACCCAGGGCTTCATGCATACTGTTCAAGCATTCTACCACTAAGCCACATTCCCAGACACATTGTGGTTCTTAATTTGGGGAAAAAACAAAATACTTGCTTAACACCTTCCTCCTCCACAGGAGATTGGTTTGGTGCAGGTATGGAGAGAAAGACAGTTTCCCTCTGGATGTCCTTGTTATTACCTTCCTCCAAGTCAGTAAGATGATGGTGGGTCGGGCACTGGTAGCTCACATGTGTAATCCTAGTTATTCAGGAGGCTTGAGATCTGAAAATCCTGGTTTGAAGCCAGTCATTTATTTTAGCCAGTAAAAATGTGAAAATGAGCTGGGCTCCAGTGGCTCATGCCTGTAATCCTGGGTACTCAGGAAGCTGAGAGCTGAGGGTGGTGGTTCAAAGCCAGCCGGGTCAGGAAAGTCCATGAGACTTTTTTTTTTTTTTTTTGGTTGGTTGTGGGGTCTAAACTCTGGGCCTGGGCACTGTCCCTCAGCTCTTCAGCTCAAGGTGAGCGCTCTACCACTTGAGCCACAGCGCCACTTCCAGCTTTTTCTGCTTATGTGGTGCTGAGGAGTCAAACCCAGGGCCTCATGTATGCAAGGCAAGCACTCAACCACTAAGCCACCTTCCCAGCGCCCCCATGAGACTTTTATCTCCAATAAAACTACTCAGAAAAAGCTGCAAGTGGCTCTGTGGTTCAAGTAGTAAAGGCTAGCCTTGAACACAAAGAGGCTCAGGGACAGCACCCAGGCCCTGAGTTCAAGCCCCAGGACTGGCAAAATAAAATAAATAAATAATAATAATAAGTGGAACTGTGGCTCAAGTGGTAGTAAGTTTTTTTGGTAGCAAAAAAACAGTGACAGTGGGTAGCCCTGAGTTCAAGACATAGTATGCACATGCATGCGCATGCATGCACACATGTACACATACTACTAATAAAGCCTGACTGTGGACTCTTTGGTGTAGTGGTTCTGGGCTTGGCTTCCCAAAATAGTCAAGTGGGTGGCCTAAGAGGTGGCATCCCTAATAGCACTGTGGCTCAAATGGTAGAGCACTAGCCCTTAGCACAAAGTGGCTCAGGGACCATGCCTAGGCCCTGAGTTGAAGCCGCACAGCCAACATGAAAGGAAAGAAAGGAAGGAAGGAAGGGGCATTCAAATGAGTTGTCCCCAAAGCAAGTCCTCAGCTTCCAGAAAAGGACACCCTCAGGTTCTGTCCGTTAGGAACAGTGCTTTTTCTAGAGGCTTCTGAGCCAGGTCCTCATTCCTGGAATCTAAAATGTCTCCTGGGAATTAGCCATGTCTTGGGGAAGAAAGACCTGTATGCAGAGCCACCAAACAAGGAGAATCAGAAGAGCAAAGCCCCTATAGGACCATGCCTATAATCCCAGCTACTCAGGAGATCTCAGGATTATGGCTCTCTGAGACCAAAAAACAAAACAAAAACAAAAACAAGAAAAAAACATGGGAAGTAGAGCTGTGGCTCAAGTGGTAGGGTGCTAGCCTTAAAAAAAAAAAAAAAAAAAAAAAGCTCAGGGATAATGTGTGTCCAGGTCTTGAGTTCAGTCCCAGTAACTGGACCGAGAAAATGAAAGAAGAGCAAAGCCCATACACTCAAAGGTAGACACTGGCATTGGCTCATAGCTGTAATTATCTGAGAGTATTTAAAAGTTTATTTATTTAAATGCATTAAAAAAAAAACTCGCTGGGGCTGGGAAGGTGGCTCAGTGGTAGAGCGCATGCTTTGCATGCCAGAGGCCCTGGGTTCGATTCCTCAGCACCACATAAGCAAAAAGAAAAAAGCCCAAAGTAGCGCTGTAGCTCAAGTGGTAGAGCGCTAGCCTTGAGCTGAAGAGCTGAGGGACAGCGCCCAGGCCCAGAGTTCAGACCCCATGACTGGACCCAAAAAACAAAAACAAAAAAACTCGCTGGGCACCAGTGGCTCCCACCTGTAATCCTAGTTACTCTGGAGGCTGAGATCTGAGGATTGCAGTTAGAAGCCAGCCTAGGCAGAAAAGTCTCTGTGAGACTCTTATCTCCAATTAACCACTCAAAAACTGGAAGTGGTACTGTGGCTCAAGTAGTAGAGTGCTAGTCTTTTTTTTTGGATATGGGGGCTGAACTCTGGACCTGGGCACTGACCCTCAGCTCTTCAGTTCAAGGCTAGTGCTCTACCACTTGAGCCACAGTGCCACTTCTGGCTTTTTTCTGCTTATGTGGGGCTGAGGAATTGAACCCAGGGCCTCATGCATGTGAGGCACACACTCTACCACTGAGCCACCTTCCCAGCCCGAGTGCTAGTCTTGAGCACAAACAGGCTCAGAGAGCCAGGAGCCGGTGTCTCATGCCTATAATCCTAGCTACTCAGGAGACGATCTGAGGATCTAGGTTCAAAGCCAGCCTGGGCAGGAAAGTTCATGATACTCCT
>NW_012267227.1:2752935-2756720 GCF_000151885.1 Dipodomys ordii
GGGCTCATTTCCTCTTGCATCTCTAAGTAATCTCTGTTGGTCCACCGAGGCTCATTCTTGATCTTTAAGTTTTTTTTTTTCTCCCCCCTCCCTCCACCACCCCTACCCTTTTCAGGCCTCATGAAGGCCAACTTGAAGTGTTTGCCCAGCTCAGAAAGGAAAGTTTTTTTTGGTTGGTCCTGAGGCTTAAACTCTGGGCCTGGGCGCTGTCCCTTCAGCTCTTTAGCTCAAGGCAAGCCCTCTACTGCTTGAGCCACAGCGCCACTTCTGGTTGTCTGGTGGTTTATTGGAGATAAGAGTCTCATGGTCTTTCCTGCCTGGGCTGGCTTTGAACCGTGATCCTCAGATCTCAGCCTCCTGAGTAGCTAGGATTGCAGGTGTGAGCCACCGGCTCAGGCAAGGAAAGCTTTTGATAAGGAGCCACCTGTGCCCATGGGCCCAGGATACCCCCTAGTGACTGAAAATGCTGACAGACCTTTCAGGTATTTTCCTCCTTTATATTTATTTTTTTTTTTTTTCTTTTTGAGCCTCCAGGATAAACTGCTGTCTGTGGCTGTTCATGGTTGGTTGACTCTCGGCTGTGTGCCTGGGTATCTGGGCTGTGATAGATGTTCTGAGAGGCGGAGGCTGGCAGGCAGGCATTCATGAAGACTCCTGGAGCACCTAGAGGTTTCCCGCTAGACAGGAACATAAACTACTGATGCTAGACCACAAACGTGAGTATTAGACTAAAAACTGGGCCTGGGGGAAAAAAATAAAATCATTATTCTCATGCTAGAGATGATCTGCTTTCAGTCTACTGAAAGTGGAATCCTGATAAACGTTACTATGAAAGAATCTGGAGGGGCTGGGAAGGTGGCTCAGTGGTAGAGTGCTTGCCTTGCATGCATGAGGCCCTGGGTTCGATTCCTTAGCACCACATAAGCAAAAAGAAAAAAGCCAGAAGTGGCGCTGTGGCTCAAGTGGTAGAGCGCTAGCCTTGAGCTGAAGAGCTGAGGGACAGCTCCCAGGCCCAGATTTCGGGCCCCACGACTGGACCCAAAAAAAAGAAAAAGAAAGAATCTGGAGATGGCCAGGCATAGGTGGCTCACACCTGTAATCCTAACTACTCAGGGTGGTTGGGATCTGAGGATCATATTTGGAGCCATCCTGGACAGACAAATCTTGAGAGACTTCTTTTTTTTTTTTTTGGCGGTTGTGGGGCTTGAACTCTGGGCCTGGGCGCTGTCCCTCAGCTCTTCAGCTCAAGGCGAGCGCTCTACCACTTGAGCTACAGCGCCACTTCCGGTTTTCTAGTGGTTTATTGGAGATAGGAGTCTCACAGTCTCTCCTGCCCGGGCTGGCTTTGAACCGCGATCCTCAGATCTCAGCCTCCTGAGTAGCTAGGATTATAGGCGTGAGCCACCAGCGCCCGGCTTGAGAGACTTCTATCTCCTAATGCATTAGCAAAATAAGTAGAAGTGTAGCTCTCCCTCTTGAGCAAAAAAAAAAAAAAATGGTTCTGAATTCAAGCCCATACTGGCTCATACACACAAATATCAGTAGGAGGGAAAAGTGAGCATTAGGCATCGAGATTTTATTTGGACCCTCCGCAAGCATCAGTTTACAGGTGGAAAACTTCAGCCCTCCAGAGACACAGATCCACCTGCGTTCATTCCAATATGCAAAATAACAAAACGCACTGTTCTGAAACAGGTCATAGATCAAGTAGACTCTGTCTCTGCCCCCCTGACCCCCGATGAAACTCTGTATTTCTCATATTGGGGGACCTCATCCCTCCACATACAATGGCAGGAGTAAAACCCCTGGGATCTGAAATTCAGACTCCCCTTAGTGTGCTACTCCCAGTTGTCATCTGTCAGGCAGCACAACCATCACTGTGGACCTCCATGCAGCCTTGCTGGTCCCCACCCAGACCTGAACCCTTTAGGTCACAGTCAGGCTATTGCTACTCTCCAGCGAAGTCCTGGGTGCTAGATGGTACCTTGTTAACACATGCCACCTAACTGGCTTGTTTTGGGGGTGGGGGGGGGAAACCTCATGCTCCTACTTGACTTTTTGTCTCAAAGCTGGTACTCTACCACGTTAGCCACAGCTCTGCTTCCAGCTTTTAACTGGTTAATTGGAGATAAGTGTCTTTCTTTTTTGTTTTTTGTTTGCAGTCACGGGGCCTGAACTCTGGGCCTGGACGCTGTCTCTTAGCTCTTCATCTCAAGGCTAGCACTCTACCACTTGAGCCAGGGCACTGCTTCCAGCTTTTTCTACTTATGTGATGTTGAGGAATCAAACCCAGGGCTTCTCGTGCATGCAAGGCAAAAGCACTCTACCACTGAGCCACCTTCCCAGCTCCAAGTCTCTGGGTTTTGTCTGCTCAGGCTGGTTTCAAACTGCGATCCTCAGATCTCAGTCTCCTGAATAGCTAGGATTACAGGTGTGAGCCACTGGCACCCGGCTCTCATATGTATATTATATAGGATATATGTCTTCAAGGGAACTCAGCCTCTTTGGTAACCCCAGTCCAGTGAAAGCAATGGGCACCACCTGAACTAATGGTGTTTTAAGGCAGTGACTTGCTTGTCTTGATGTGTCATGGAATGTTCTGGTGGTTATTCAAGAGCTGGCCAGGTATCCTCTGTCCTGATATTTCTTTTTTTTTTTTGTCAGTCTTGGGGCTTGAACTCTGAGCCTGGGCAATGTCCCTGAGCTCTTCAGCTCAAGGCTACTGCTTTATCACTTGAGCCACAGCACTACTTCCTGTTTTCTGGTGGTTAATTGGAGATAGGAGTCTCAGGGTCTTTCCTTCCTGGGCTGGCTTTGAACCATGATCTCAGATCTCAGCCTCCTGAGTAGCTAGGATTACAGGCATGAGCCACTGGTACCCAGCTCTGATCCTGTTCTCTATCACAAAATGCTGGGTTTGATTCAGAGTTACATAAACCCACACCAGACACAACTGTTTCATGCCTGTAATCCCAGATACTCAGGAGGCTGGGATCTGGGAGATCAAGATTCACAGATAGCCAGGGTGGAAAAATCTGAAAACTGTCTCCAAAATAACCAGCCAAAAGCTGGGATGGAGGTGTGTCTCAAGTTGTAGAGTGCCAATGAAGATAACAAGAAGGCAGAGCAAATGTGAGGCGCTTGGTTCAAACCCAGTACCCCCTGCAGAAGGGTGTGTGTGTGGGGGGGGGTCCTGCCCCAAAGACTGAATGACAGAAGGGTCATGATCTGTTGACCTTATGCTGCTGTCCTCAGCCCCAGCTAGCTCTTGCTCAGCAGGGTGGGGCCCTAAATGTTTTGATTTTTCCAGGGAAACCGGACATTCAGATTTGTTTTAGTGTGAAAATTCCTGATTTGAGAGTTGGAAACTAACAACAAAAAGAATCAAAGCCATTGTGTGAGATTTCAAGGTCTTGGGGGCATGGTAGGGTTCAAGTGGTAGAGAGCTTGCCTAGCAAGTATAATGCCTTGAGCTCAAACAAAATAACGAACAACAAAACCTAAAGATGCCTTGTAGGGCTGGTGCATATAGCTCAAGAAGTAGAACATTTTCAAACAAGGTTGACTTCCTGGATTCATACTCAGTAGCCAAAAAAAAGAAAAAAAGCAATGGGCGCCGGTGGCTCATGCCTGTAATCCTAGCTACTCAAGAGGCTTAGATCTGAGGATCATGGTTCAAAGCCAGCTCAGGCAAGAATATCTGTGAAACTCTTATCTCCAACTAACCATCAGAAAACCAGAAGTGGCACTGTGGCTCAATTGGTAGAACACTAGCCTTGAGCTCC
>NW_012267227.1:2757450-2763738 GCF_000151885.1 Dipodomys ordii
TGTCCCTTTCTTTTTCTACAGCTAGCAAAGAACTAGGTACAAAAAAGCCTCTTCCCTTCACTCACATAAAGCCTGGTCTCTGAGGAAGAATCAGAATTGGGCTTTCAAGGATGTGTTCGCAATACCTCCACAGGCCAGAAGAGGGCACATGTAAGTGTTGAAAACTGGCAAAGGTGTGGGGGTTATGATCTGCAGAACTGTGTGTAGGCTTCCAAGCAGCCAGGAGTGCAGAATGGGATGCCTTTCCCGGGACACCAGCCAGTGGGTACTTCCTCACCTCATCTAGGTGCTTAGGAGCATCTGTCCAGCTGGACTCTGTCCGTAACCTTTCTATTCATTCCACCTTTTCTCACATCCCCCAGCCATTCAGCAGTCATAGGCATCACACTGATCTGCCCTGGCCCCACCTACTAAGAATCATGTCAAGAGTCTTCACAGGGGCTGGGAATGTGGCTTAGTGGTAGAGTGCTTGCCTAGCATGCATGAAGCCCTGAGTTCGATTGCTCAGTTCCACATAAACAGAAAAAGCTGGAAGTAGTGCTGTGGCTCAAGGGATAGAGTGCTAGCCTTGAACAAAAGAAGTTTAGGGAGGGCTGGGAAGGTGGCTCAGTGGTAGAGCGCTTGCCTTGCATGCATGAGGCCCTGGGTTCGAATCCCCAGCACTACATAAGCAAAAAGAAAAAAGCCAGAAGTGGCGCTGAAGAGCTGAGGGACAGCGCCCAGGCCCAGAGTTCAGGCCCCAGGACTGGACCCCCCACAAAAAAAAAAAGAAGTTCAGGGACAGTATCCCCAGGCTCTGAATTCAAGCTCCAGGACTGGCCAAAAAAAAAAAAAAAAGTTTTCATAAAGGTCTTTTATTATGTCAGCAATCCTAGCTACCCAGGGGGCTGAAGTCTGAGCATTCCAGTTCAAAGCCTCCCTGGGGTAGGAAAGACTATGAGACTCTTACCTCAATTAATCAAGTGAAAAGACAGTGGAGCTCTAGCTCAAGTGGCAGAAGACCAGCCTTGAGCAAAAAAGCCCAGGAACAATAGCCAGGCTTTGAGTTCAGGCTCCAGGACTGACATGCATACAGAAAAAAAGGTGTTTTAGTCATAAACTTCATGTGACATTAGGATAGTATTAAGGAGAGGAGTGAAAAGAGAATATAAGTTTAATGGAAAACTCAGATACAAACTGCTATATGCTAATAAAGAGCTTGTTTACTTGTTTTGCAAATAGCTGAAGGAACCAAACATTCCTGCTACTTATCCCATTGACACAAGCATTTTAAGCTGTCAGTACTATTACAGCATAATATCACCTTTTAAAAGTATTTCAATTTGGTGGGAAAAAAATTCACATGAAAATTTAAATTTTGGGGCTGGGAATGTGGCTTAGTGGTAGAGTGCTTGCCTAGTATGCATGAGGCCCTGGGTTCAATTCCCAGCACCACATAAGCAGAAAAAGTCAGAAGTGGTGCTGTGCCTCAAGTGGTAGAGTGCTAGCCTTGAGCTGAAGAGATGAGGGACAGCGCCCAGGCCCAGAGTTCAGGCCCCACAACCAACAAGACCAAAAACAAAACAACAGAAAAAAGCCAGAAGTGGCACCCTGGCTCTAGTGGTAGAGCACTAGCCTTGAGCAAAAGCAGCTCAGGGACAGCACCCGGGCCCTGAGTTCAAACCCCATTACCAGCAAAAAAAAGAAAAGAAATTTAAAATTTTGAAGGAATACATTGATGTTATTATTCAAAACTAGGCTTTGAACTTAGGCCATCTTATTGGCTAGGCAGGTTTTCTACCACTTGAGGTCTGCGTCAGCCCAGAATGCATTATTTTTGTTTGTTTTTGAAAGTTTGCTGAGGAAGGATTTGTTTTAAAGAAAATGGGATTAAGTAGGAAGAAATAGAAAGGGAGAAATAGTTCCTGTTCATGCAGGAAATAGGAGTTGAAAACTCAAAATGGTGACTTTTTTTTTCTGCTTACGTGTTGCTGAGGAATCGAACCCAGGGCCTCATGCATGCAAGGCAAGAGCTCTACCACTGAGCCACCTTCCCAGCCCAAAATGGTGACTTTTTGTTGTTGTTGTTGTTGTTGTGGGACTTGAACTAGGGCCTGGGCACTATCTCTGAGCTTTATTGTTCAAGGCTATCTCTCTACCACATTGAGCCACAGTGCCACTTCCAGTTTTTTGGTGGTTAATTGGAGATAAGAGTCTCAGGGACTTTCCTGCCTGGGCTGGCTTTGAACTGCAATCCTCAGATCTCAGCCTCCTAAGTAGTATTATAGGCATGAGCCATTAGTGCATGGCTAACATGGTGACTCATATGTCACTTTTTGTGTGTGTGTGTGTGTGTGTGTCTGTGTACCAACGTTGGGGGTAGACTGAGGGCCTGGGTGCTATCCCTTAGTCTTTTTGCTCAAGGCTAGTGCTCTACCACTGGAGCCACAGCTCCACTTTCAGCTTTTTGGTGTTGGATTGGAGAAAGAGTCTCATAGACTTTCCTGCCTGGGTTGAATTTGAATCACTATGCTCAAATCTCAGCCTTCTCATTAGTTAGGATTCTAGGTGTGAGCCACCCAGGCTCTGCTGGTTACTTCAATTATGCAGGACTATAGTTTCCTTAGACAAAGTTAGAGCTTTATGGATGGAACTGGAACCCTCACCCCCATTTCTCTCTCTTCTTCCTCAGAGATGACCTGGGGTTTTAGTTGGGCATAAATGCCCTTGGAGCACATGTGTTTCCTTGTGGGTATGTTGTCTGACTCTCCTGAGAAAACACCTCAAGCTCAGTTCAGTGGCAGCGTGGGGCTGCGAACTGCTCTAGACTTATTATTACTCCTTGGTGCCTTGCAACTGGCATTTGCTGGTTGAGAAAATGAGAGCTGTGACTTGGCCCACAGCTTGGGGTTTTATGTAAAGATTCTTTATATAGCCCAGGCTCATCTGGAATTCAAGATCCTCCCGAGGGCTGGGATTACAGGCATATGCCATGATGCTCAAGGGGAAATTTGTTTAATGTTAACCATATCTTTTACTTTTTTTTCTCATTAGATTGTAGAATTGAGATTTGTCTCAATATTGGCAATAGTTTATTTTTTTTTGTTTTTTGGGTTTTTTTTTTTTTTTTTTTGCCTGTCCTGGGAC
Organism: Dipodomys ordii; assembly: GCF_000151885.1. Lineage (NCBI taxonomy): Eukaryota > Metazoa > Chordata > Mammalia > Rodentia > Heteromyidae > Dipodomys > Dipodomys ordii. The sequence goes on from NW_012267227.1 coordinate 2,760,577, forward strand.
TTGAACTCAGGGTCTGGGCATTGTCCCTGAGCTTCTTTTATACTCAAGGCTAGCACTCTACCACTTGATCCACAGCACCACTTCCAGCTTTTTCTGTTTATGTGGTACTAAGGAATCAAACCCAGGGATTTATGCATGCTAGGCAAACCACTAAGCCATATTCCCCAGCCTTTTTTTTTTTTTAAGTAGTTTATTGGAGATAAGAGTTGTACAGGGCTGGGAAGGTGGCTCAGTGGTAGAGTGCTTGCCTTGCATGCATGAGGCCCTGGGTTCGATTCCTTAGCACCACATAAGCAGAAAAAGCTGGAAGTAATCCTTTGGCTCAATTGGTAGAGCGTTCACCTTGAGCTGAAGAGCTCAGGAACAGAACCCAGGCCAAGAGTTCAAGACCCACAACCGACCAAAAAACAAACAAACAAAGAGTTGTACAACTTTCCTGCCCAGGCTGGCTTCAAGCCTAGATCTTTAGATCTCAGCTTTCTTTCTTTCTTTTTTGGTCTGGTCGTGGGGCCTGAACTCTGGGCCTGGGCGCTGTCCCTCAGCTCTTCAGCTCAAGGCGAGCGCTCTACCACTTGAGCCACAGTGCCACTTCTGGCTTTTTTTTTTTTTCTGCTTATGTGGTGCTGAGGAATCGAACCCAGGGCCTCAGGCATGCAAGGCAAGTGTTCTACCACTGAGCCATCTTCCCAGCCCCAATCTCAGCTTTCTGAGTAGCTTAAATTATAGGCATGAACTACTGAAACCCAGCTTCCAGAAAGTTTTAAGCATTTTCTTGGTCAAACATGGCTTATGTTTGCAGGCTGCCTTTGGTCTGTGGGCTTTGGGCTTCTCCCTTGAAGGCCAAGCATGACGCCTTCCATTCATCTCTTGGTGTGTGCCTGACTCTGAGACTTCAGTCTCCACCACTGTGGGAATAGTTGACTCCACGCCCCTTTCCGGTTCCTACTGGCTTTCCAAAATCCATCTAGTTAACAGAACTCCACCAAGAAGCTGGGAGTTTAGCAGAAGGTTCCAGAAGCATCCCTTATAAGTCTAAGGAAGTCAGCCAATGTAGATTCAGCAGAAGCCAAGACCCCGCGCTGGGGATTGGTCCTGAGGCCTCCACAGTGTTTTTCTCTCATGCATTGGGGCAGGGGCAGGTTCCTGGGCCTCTCCCAGGACATAGCCCAGTGGGAACAGAGACTGGAGACCAGGTCTCAAAGGGCTATGTCTGGTGACTGAAGCCAAGCAAGTCAGTCAGACACAAATGGAAATGCATGTGTGCACACAAACACACACACCCATACACACACACACACAGACACAAGCACATGCGCACACAGTCCTCAGCACTCCCAAGACCTTTTCCCACGCAGTCCCAACATCCCAGCCGGAAGGGCAGCCAGTCATGGGAATGAACACAGGCTCCCTCCCCCAGTGGCAGCTCCACCCTGCTCCATGTAATCCCGGGCCCCCCTCCCTACTCCCTCCACGGGAGGAAGTAGCTGAACAATGTAGCAGATCAGAGAGTGGGCACTGTGCCCAGAGCCCATGGCCCTGGACTGGTCCTCCATGGGCCATGGGCCTGACCCCTGGCTGCCCTGCTCCCAACTACTCCAAACAGCTTCTCCATCCCTCCACCGGTGGCCACCCACCCCAGGGCTCATTGTCTCTTCTGGATCGATCCATTGCCTTGGCAGAATGGATGGCAGTGCCCACAGTCTTGTGGGCCATTCTCAGAGGGACACAAGGTGACAGCCAGGCATTTCCAACTCCCCGGGGCTTGCAAACTTGGTGGGAACTACAACTTTGGTTTTTCCTGTGGGTCTAAAATAATGTTCTGCCTGGGACCGGAACTTGACCTAGCAGGACTTCCCCCCCACCCCTTATACTCCCTGTTCTAATATTTTCAACTACATCACTAAAAAAAAAAAAAAAAATACTCATTCAAGAGCTGGGTGTGGTAGCATATGCCTGTAATTCCAGCACTTGAAAGGCTGAAGTGAGGTGGGAAGATAGAGTTTGAGGCAAGCCTGGACTACATTTTTAAAAAGATAAAAGAAAATTGGTTCCATTGGGTGTGTTAGTGGTCACCTGTAGTTCCAGCTACTTGGAAAGCTGAGGTAAGAAAATCGCTCGAGCACAGGTGAACCTGAAAACGTAAGTTCTACCCCATCTCTGTGGGTATGTGCACTAGTACTGAGACTTGAATTCAGTGCCTCAGTGCCTGCCCCCCCCTCTCTTTTGCCAGTCTTGGGACTTGAACTCAGGGTCTGGGCACTGTCCCTGAGCTTCTTTTGTTCAAGACTAGCACTCTAGGAGGGGAAGGATGGTAGGGGTAAAACAAAGGAGGAGGTAACAATCTCGATAGGAAATGTGCTCATTATCTTACTCATAGAACTAACCCCTCTGTATACTATTTTTACAATAAAAAAATGTATTAAAAAACAAAAAAAGCAGGGTGCTGGTGGCTCACACCTGTAATCCTAGCTACTTAGGAGGCTGAGATCTGAGGATCGTGGTTCAAAGCCAGCCTGGGCAGGAAATTCTGTGAGACACTTATCTCCAATTAACCATCAGAAAACCAGAAGGGGTGCTGTGGCTCACGTGGTAGAGCACTAGCTTTGAGCTAAAGAGCTGAGGGACAGTGCCCAGGCCCAGAGTTCAAGCCCCAGGACAGATAAAAGAAAAAAAATTGATTAGCACTCTACCACTTGAGCTACAGCTCCACTTCTGGCTTTTTCTGTGTATGTGGTACTGAGGAATCGAACCCAGGGCTTCATGCATGCTAGATAAGCAGTCTACCACTAAGCCACATTCCCAACCCTGTTTCTTTTCTTTTCTTCTGTTTTTGTTAGTTGTGGGGCTAGAACTCAGGGCCTGGGCACTGACTCTGAGCTCTAGTGTTCTACCACTTGAGCCACAGAACCACTTCTGATTTTCCAATGGTTAATTGGAGATTAGAGTCTCATGGACTTTCTTTTTTTTTTTGGGGTCCAGTCGTGGGGCCTGAACTCTGGGCCTGAGTGCTGTCCCTCAGCTCTTCAGCTCAAGGCTAGCACTCTACCACTTAAGCCACAGCAACACTTCCGGCTTTTTTCTTTTTGCTTATGTGGTGCTGAGGAATCGAACCCAGGGCCTCAGGCATGCAAGGCAAGCGCTCTACCACTGAACCAACTTCCC
>NW_012267227.1:2764638-2766317 GCF_000151885.1 Dipodomys ordii
GCTTTTTCTGCTTATGTGGTGCTGAGGAATCGAACCCAGGGCCTCATGCATGCAAGGCAAGCGCTCTACCACTGAGCCACCTTCCCAGCCCCAGTTACACCTAACTCTGGACTTCACTGTCCCTGAGCTTTTGTGCTTAAGGTTAGCACTCTACCACTTGAGACACAGCTACACTTCTTTTTTGCTGAGTAACTGGAGATAAGAGTCTCATGGACTTTTCTGCCCTGCTGGGCTGGCTTTGAACTGTGGTCCTCAGAACTCAGCCTCCTAAGTAGCTAGGACTACAGGTGTGAGCCGCGATCGCACAGTTCCCCAGCCCTGCTTTGTGAAGGCTGTTTTGGTGGTGGATAGAGTCTCATAGACTCTTCTGCCTGGGCTAGCTTTAAAGTTTGATATGGGCATGAGACACTAGGGTCCAGCTATATTTAGGGGACACTTGTGATTTCAGGTTATTATAAATCGTAGTGATTTCTAATTGGTAAGCGCTGCTCTGTGAAGCTAACCTTCCCGAATTACTTTTTCTGTAGCCTCCTTCACATGAGGCCCTTACCTTGTATTGTGATGGCTTCTCTGTGCCTCTCCCTCCGGCCAGATTGTGACATCCAAGGCAGGAATCTTGCCTAGCTGATCATTGAGTATTCCTGGACTCTAACCCCACCTTGAAGCACATAGTAAGTAACTGCTCAATGAGTTTTGTAAAATAAATGAACGGATGCGATGAGGTGTTTGGCTCCCGCGGTGTGGATTGATGGTGAACAAGCGCTGAGGCTTGCTGTGATTGTTTTGAAGTACCTGTCATTGTGACCACAGTGTGATTTGAGGGCCTGGTACACCAGAGACCGATCTTTTGGCACTAATCTGTGGTGAGGCTCGCCTAGGACAGTGAATGGAAATGGCGGTGTAATGTTACATGATTGATCGAAGTGGCCTTCATGGATTGTAGACCTAAAGGAACAGTGAATGGGTTTAAACGGTGGTGGCGCCTGTGGTCACGACCTACAATGGGGTGGCTTCAGGTGACCCCGTGATTGGCCAGTGACTTAGCTTTGCCCAATCTCCTGAACTAAAATGTGTCCTCAAGACTCAGAGCTGACAGCTGAGGTATTGATCGGTATTAGGAACAGGGTGTATTGAGATCATCTGTGGGCCTAGATCAGGCCGGAAACGGTGTTCATCTATGTGGACTTGTTTTAGACGAACGATTTCGTTTTGGTTAATAAAACATATCCTCTCAAGACCTGCTCGGTGGATCCCATCCACAGGACGAGGTTGAGTCAATCCGAATACATCCGACAGACAGTCAGTGGCATCTTGTGGGTAGCGCTGCCCAAGCCACGCCCACTTGCCTTCATCCCGACCCCCTACAGGCCCCCGTGGCGCCTGCGCAAAGGTGGGGCGGTGCTTTTGCCCTTTGTTGTGGGCCCCAGTTTCCCAGGACACCGCGCGCGGCGCTGGGGTGTGGCTATGCAGATGAAGGCACTCGGGGGGGCGGGGCGGTTGCAGCGTCGGCGGCGGCCGGGGAGGGTCAGTTGGAGGCAGGCGCTCGCTGAGGCAGGAGGAGGAGGGTTCTCGGCCCGCGGCCTGACAGGGACTTAGCCCGCAGAGGTCGGCCCACGCGCGCGACCCCACACCCACCCACTCATCCACCTGCCCACCCCCCTGCGCCGCCTCCTCCCACC
>NW_012267227.1:2767032-2772739 GCF_000151885.1 Dipodomys ordii
CCCCCTCCCAGGCCTTTTACAAGGATGCCCCCCCCCCGTCGGCCTTCGGTTCACCCCAGCTTTGTCTTCCCTCCCTCCCTCCACCTCTCCCTCGTAGGCCCCATTTTCCTAGTTCCCTGTCTTCGTTCCTTTATTATTATTATTATTATTTTTATAAACACTTTTCTTTCATCCCCTAGTGGTGTCTTCCTAATATTCTCAGCACTGCTCCCTTTGAAACATGCTCCTGACTAGAGCTCATCCTTACTCTTTTTTTTTTTTTATCCTTCTCATCTTAATTGAACCCCATCTTTTAGGTGACTGATGAGATCTGAGAAACAGCCCTCCTTATTTCCAGTGGACACCTTTCGGGGCAGCCTCCGATCCTTGCACTTCCGGTGCCTCCACATTGCGCCCTGTTCTCTACATACTGGCTGGGCCTTTGCGAGTTCCCCTCATTTCACAGACAGGCTGTGCTGCTCTTCTGAAACAGCATAGTGCATTTCTAAACTTGCATCTTGTACCTTCCCTGCCCAAACTAGGCAGAATTCATGGCTTTTTTTTTTTTTTCCTTTTCGCTTCAAGCACCCTTCTAACCCATTCCCTCGAATGTACCTATTTCAGCCGCAGATGTTCTTCTCAGTGTGTTCTGTGATTTTCTTATTCTCACAATGTATGTGTGTGCCACACATGCACACATGCAGTACTGGACCTTGAACTCAAGAGCCTGGACACTGTCCCTTAGCTTTTTTTTTTTTTTTCCCCCTCAAGGCTCGTGCTCTTCCACTTGAGCCTTAGTTCCATTTCTGACTTTTTCTTGGGAGGGCGTGGGGGTGTTAATTGGAAATGAGTCTCAGGGACATTCCCAACCCTTTCTGCTTGGGCAAACTTCAGACCTGGATCCTCAGATTTCAGTCTCCTGATCACAGGCATGAGTCACCTGTGCTTGGCTTTCATTCTCACAATTTTCAACTCGAGTTGCTCTTTTTTTTTTTTTTTTTTGGTCGTGGGATTTGAACTCAGGGCCTGGGCATTATCTATCTCTGAGTTCTTTTACTCAAGGCTAGCCCCTCTCCTACTTTGAGACATAGCTTCACTTCCCATTTTTGAGTGGTTAATTGGAGATAAGCATCTCATAATGACTTTTCTGCCTGGGTTAGCCTGGAACCGTGATCCTCAGATCTCAGTCTCCTGAATAGCTAGGATTACAGACATGAGCCACCAGCACCCAGCTTCCAGTTGCTCCATATATATTGGAGTGGCTTCCATTTTCAATTCTGACCCATTTTCCCTCTTCATTTTTTTTTGTCCTTTTAGAAACACATGAATTTCCCACACCAGACCTTTGTCCTCAAGTTCTACCTTACCTTATGACCTCTGTTTCTCAGTAACACCTCATTATTTTGCAAGCAGAGCTGTTCTCTATAAATTCTCCTTTAAAAACTGCCAAGGTTTCCCCTAGACTCATCCCCTCTTACAAATAATCACACTTTTTTTTTTTTTTTTGGGTCCTGTCGTCGGCCTGAACTGTGGGCTCTGTCCCTCAGCTCTTCAGCTCAAGGCTAGCACTCTACCACTTGAGCCACAGTGTCACTTCCGGCTTTTTTTCTTTTTGCTTCTGTGGTGCTGGGGAATCGAACCCAGGGCTTCAGGCATGCAAGGCAAGTGCTCTACCACTGAGCCACCTTCCCAGCCCCACACTCTTTTGTTTTTAATTCTCTCATTTTCTTTCTTGGAGAGTCTTACTGTGTAGTCCCTGGCTGGCCTTGAACATGGGATCCTCCTGCCTCAGCCTCATGAATGCAGGTATTATGGGTGTGCACCACCATGCTGAGCTTTATAAGGACTTTCTTAATGCTTTTCTCCACATAGGGCTATGAGAGTCATGGTTCCTGTCAAAACTTGAGTTTCTTTTTCCTGGACTTTCTTCTTACTAAATGGTCTCTAATTTTCTCCTTTGTTTAGTGTTTAGCAGCACCTTCAGTATTCCAACTGGATTCTCAGGTGTTTTTTGTCTTTGTTTTTTGTTTTCCCTGTGGTAGTACTGGAGTTTGAACTCAGGACTTGCTTTGCTTAGCACTCTACCACTTGAGCCACAACTCCAGCTCAGCTTTTTACTGGTTAATTGGAGATGAAGTCTTTTTTTTTTTTTTTTTTTTGGCCGGAACTCTGGGCCTGGGCGCTGTCCTTCAGCCCTTTAGCTCAAGGGCTAGCGCTCTACCACTTGAGCCACAGCACCACTTCCGGCTTTTCCTGCTTATGTGGTGCTGAGGAATCAAACCCAGGGCCTCATGCATGCAAGGCAAGCTCTCTACCACTGATAGGCTTGAGCCAATGGTGCTGTCTAGGTATTTTTCTTTCTTTTTCTTCTTTTTTTTTTTCCCTGTTGATCATGGGGCTTGAACTCAGGACCTGGGTGCTTTCCCTGAGCTTTTTCACTCTAGTCTAGCACTCTACCACTTTGAGCCACAGGGTTGAGCTTCTGCTTTTCTGATAGTTAATTGGAGGTAAGAATCTCCCAGACTTTCCTGGGCTGGTTTCCAATCATGAACCTCAGATCTCAGCCTCCTGAGTAGTTAGAATTACAGGTGTGAGCCGCTGGTGCCTGGCTTTTTTATTTTGTTATAGTAATAGGGCTTGAACTCAGGACCTCTTATTTCTTAGCTTTTTCTGCTCTCAGCTTGTGTTCTCGCCTTTTGAGCCTTGCCTCCAGTTCTAGCTTTTTGCTGGTTGGTTGGGAATAAGAGTCTCAAGGATTTGTCTGCTGGCTTTTGAACCTTGGTCCTCAAATTTCAGCCTCTCGACTAGCTAGAATCCAGTGTGTGCCCTATTATTCTCAGTATTTCTTAGCCCTGGCTGCTTGTATGTAAAGTCATCCCCTGGCCCCTCCCTCATGGATTGTCATTACAGGCCTAGGCTGGGACCTGGTCATCAGGGTATATATTTTAAAGTGTCCCCAGCTAAGGTGAAACCAACGTTGTAACACTTTGCTTCTGTTCCCTAGAAGGCTTCTTCTAGCAGTGTCCACCCTCCTTTACTGACAAGCGCTGCCGCTTTGTCATTAGGGATTTCTAAGTCTTCCTCTGTCAGGTCCTCTTTTTTTATTTTTTGTCGGTCCTGGGCCTGAATTCTCAGCTTGGGCGCTGTCTCTGCGCTCTGCCGCCTGAGCCACAGCACCACTTCGGGTTTTCTCATGGTTAACTGGAGATAAGAGTCTCACAGACTTTCCTGCCGTTGCTTTTGAACCGTGATCCTCAGATCTCAGCCTCCTGAGTAGTTAGGGTTACAGGCGTGAGCCACTGGCATCCAGCTGTCAAGTACTCTTGAAATAGCCAGAATACGAGTAAGAGTCTCTTCAATTTTCCTACCTCCTCTTAGATCTCAGCCATAAGCCAGTTCCTTCCCTTAGTTTTCCAACTCTTACCAGTTTTCCCACCTTTATTTCTCCTACAGAAAGAAAATTCGGCTCTCCATGGTCTTGCTTTGTTGTATGTGATCTATTATTCCCGTCTCCCAAGCCCTCTTTACCTATAATCCTATCTCGCTTTTATATGTTCCTTTTCTATCCCCATTTGTATTGCCGTCTTTATTCCGTCTTTTCTAACATGGTCCCTCTGGAGCTGAGTGCCCGCAGAGGGCCGGACGCAAAAGATGTCAATGGTGGTAAGCCTGTGTGTGCTGAGAACGGTGACAGGAGAGGGGGTTTCTCTGCTGTGTGTGTGTGTAACTGGGGTATTGGCAGCAAAGGTGGCTCAGCAGTCTCCTGTCTCCTCTGGAGTCCTTTGGACTCACGTGGTTGGGAAATGCTAAGCCCTTTGCAGACTGGCCCAGAGAGCTGAGTGCTTGGGACCAACACTTAAAGGGTCCTTCTTGAGAGTTGGCTTCATGTGAGGTCCAGTTCTGCTTCATTTAGCAATATGCCTACGTGGAAATGCGGTGTGCATGTGTGTGGGGAGTGGTTAGCTTAACCTGGAAGATTTCGTTCAGTTTCCTAAGTAGCAGAATAGGCTCGCTTTGCATTGGTAGTTTGAGGGGCTTGGTTGTGCGCGAGGCAGGTGGAGGGAGGGGTGGAGGGAGGGGCCGGCTGGGAGCCCGGGCCTGGGATCCAGCTTCTCCACTTTGGCCTGGGGGTGGGGCCGGGCATGCAGGGTGTCTGGTTTCTTTGAGCTGTGACAATCCTGTTTCCCAGCCTCTGCTGGCCTGCTTCTAACTTTCTGAAAGGAATCCCAGTAGAGCCCTAACTAGTGATTTTGATAAGAGCCGGATGTCTCGGTGTTTTGCGAGGTTGCGAGGCCGTGGGGGAAGCTGGCTGAGGGTTAGCTCCCACTGCGTGGGGGATGGGCCACCCAGCCTCCCAGTTCCAGAGAAAAACTCCGAAGGTGGAGGCTTAGTTTCCTGGAAGAAGTAGCTGGGGAAGAGCTGATCGTATGTTTTGAAAACAAATTTCTTCCTTTCCAGCTGTTCTGATTGGTGTAACTCCTTAATGCCAAGATTCCTGATTGGGGCGGGGATGGGAGGAAGTAGACACAAGTACAAACAGCTTTACTATGTTTTTTGGGGAGAGAGAGAGAGAGGAAGAGGGAGAGAGAGAGTGTGGTAGTATGGGGGTTTGAACTCAGGGCCTTGTGCTTGCTAGATAGGCTCCTTACTGATCGAGCCACATCTCAAGCCCTGAACATGAGGTTTAAATAGATGAGGAAATCCCACTTACAGTTTTTCTCTGCCTGGGTTGGCAGGCATGGGGAGACACTATGTGTCTGGGGCTTTCCAGCTAGTGTGTGGAGAACAGTCAGCCCTGGCTGGAGAGGTGTATGGGTTTGGGTTTGGGGGAGAAGTATTTGATTACACAGGCGGGGCTGGGAAGTTGGCTCAGTGGTAGAGCGCTTGCCTTGATTACACAGGCGTGTTTTAGGGGAGAGGGGCAGGACACTAGAGCACACCAGAATTACCTGAGTATCATCGCAGAATAGTTTTCTGGCTCGATTTTCCCTGTCTGTTTGCTTATTGAGTTCAGAGGGGGGAGAGTGCACAGTTCCTAAAATGTACCTGCAAGGTATGTTGGGGGGAGGGAGGGAGGGAGGCAGAGAGACTCCCAGGAAACACCCTCCCCCCAATTGGAGGGGGATTTTTTCAGAAAGCAGTGTGGACTAATAATAGCAATTCTTCATTCTGCCAAGAAATCCAAATTTAGCTTCAGAGCTGCTCAGATATATGGAGAAGGGACTGAGGAATCGAGTAGAGGAATGTTACAAATGCACATTTCTGGAAAATAAAGTGAGCAGTTGGTCTGTTTTTGAAACTGCATTGTTGATTCAAGTTAAGGGTCCTAATTGGGAACACTAATTGAAAGCTGTAGACTGTGAGCAAGAGTTCTGTTACTTGAAGCCACTAAGATAGTTTTGGCTAGTAGCAGCAGCAGCCACAGGGGCCACAGCAGTACAACATGCTTTCTGTAAGATAAGCTTTAAATTTCCTAGACATTTGTATAAATAGTGATGTAGTTCTGTCCTTGAAGGACAGGCCAGGCTTATGAGGGGAGCTTACTGTCCACACTTATTTGAAAGCATGATTCCCTAGGCACATAGCACCTGCTCTCAGCAATGCTGTTAGCAAACCTCAAGCATGGACAGTCCATGTATTATTATTTTTTTTGCCAGTCATGGGGCCTGAACTCTGGGCCTGGGCGCTGTCCCTCAGCTCTTCAGCTCAAGGCTAGCGCTCTACCACT
>NW_012267227.1:2774544-2776290 GCF_000151885.1 Dipodomys ordii
TAGTGCTCTACCACTTGAGCCACAGCGCCACTTCTGGCTTTTTTCTTTTTGCTTATGTGGTGCTGAGGAATCGAACCCAGGGCCTCAGGCATTCAAGGCAAGCGCTCTACCACTGAGCCACTTTCCCAGCCCTGTCCTTTGTTTCTTGAGTCCTGTTTTCTTTGTCATATCTGATCCTTACATTTTGGCTTTAGCATCCACATATCAGGGAGTTCATGTGCCACTTGTTTCTTTGTTCTTGGCTTATCTTGCTCAAAATTATTCGCTCTAGTTCCATCCATTTCTCTGCAAATGCCATTATTTTGTCCTTTCTAATGGTTGCATATAGGTACCACAATTTTGGGATCCACTCATCAGTACTGGGGCATCTGGGTTGTTCCCGTATCTTGACTATTGTGAACAGTGCTGCAATAAACATGGAGGTGCGTGTGTCCTTGACACTGGTGCCTCTTGTTCAGGGTAGATGCCTAGGAGTATATTGGGTGGGTCATAGGGGAGGTCTATATTTAGCTTTCTGAGGCACCTCCAGACTGCTTTCCAAAGTGGTTGTATAAGTGAACATTCCCACCAGCAATGCATTAGGGTTCCTCTTTCTCCGCATCCCCTCCAGCATTTGTCATTGGCTGAATTTAAGATGTGGGCTATTCTGACTGGGGTAAGGTGGTATCTCAGTGTTTTTATTTGCATTTCCTTTACAGTCAGGGATGATGAGCATTTCCTCATGTGTTTCTTTGCCATTTTTATCTCTTCTTCTGAGAAGTCTCTCTCTAGCTCCCTCCCTTGCCCATTTCATGGTGGGTTGGTTAGAGTTGTGAGAGTTAGTTTCTTGAGTTCCCTGTATATAATGGCTATTAGATCCTTGTCTGATATATTGCTGGTAAATATTTTTTTCCCAATTAGTTGGCTTTCTTTCTAGTTTGTAAACCATGATTCTTAGATCTCAGCCTCCTTTGTAAGGATTACAGGTATGAGCCACCAGTGCCCGACCTGGTTTTGGGGTCTTTTCTTTTGAAACTGAGGGTACATAAATACCAAGACTATCTTGAATGGGCTGAGGAAATAAGATGTTGACTGAAGTGAAATAAGATCAAAGTGATGAGAGAATTTGATCTCAAACAGTAGGTTGAATTCTATTATGCTTTGAGCAAAGTAAATGGAGAAATAGAAACTAGTATTAACTAGAAGTGTTTTTTGTTTTTTTTAAAATGGTACTGGGGTAGAAGTGAGGGCCTTAAGCATGCTGGCAGGCACTTTGTCCCCGAGCTACATCCTCCTCCATGGAAGTGATATTTTATTGTTATCATTCTTTTTCAGGGGCTGTCCTGGGGCTTACATTCAGAGCTTGGGTGCTGTCCCTGAGGTTTTTTGCTCAAGCCTAGTACTCTACTCCCTGAGCCAAATTCTACTTCTAGCTTTTTGATGGTTAGATAAGTCTCTTTTCTGCCTGGTCTGGCTTGAACCTCGATCCTCAGATCTCAGCCTCCTGAGTAGCTAGGATTATAGGCATGAGCCACTGGCACACAGCTTTATTGTTATCTTTTAAGTAGTTGTACAGAGGTTGGAAGTGATCCTTGAAGATATCAAGATATTTAAGCTTCTTTTCAATAGTAAGTACCCTAAAATAGGATTTATGAAAATTTCATTAGCATCAATCTTTATCAAGAATACATCTGCAGGGCTGGGAAGGTGGCTCAGTGGTAGAGTGCTTGCCTTGCATGCATGAGGCCTTGGGTTCGATTCCTCAGC
>NW_012267227.1:2778700-2803603 GCF_000151885.1 Dipodomys ordii
CTCTACCACTGAGCCACCTTCCCAGCCCTCCCCTTAATACTTTGGAAGGGGAAATTATAACAGCTCATTATCTTCAGCCAAAAGTAACACCCCCAAAATGCTGGCCAGCCCAGGAGAGGAGCTGAGGGTGCAGGGATTCCAGAGGTTTCAAGCCCCTGCAGAGTCTCCTAGGAGCTCCATTTCCCCCGAGAAATAGCCAAGGACGCTTTCAGCTCCTGGTTTTGGAATCCCTCGTGTGAACCTCTGGGCTCCCGTGGGTGTGGACTCCATGTGGGCACACAAGCCTGAGAGGGGCTAAGGCCACCTCCGCGTGTCATTCCACAGCCAGCAAGTGTGCGCTCGGTTGTGTTGCTCTTGTTGCCCAAGATTGGCATGGCATGCGTGGTCAAGCCAAAGACAATGTGAAGATGGGTTCCCTCACACCATTTCAGGGGTGAAAAACCTTCTGTGTGCAGCACTTGATGATTACTGTGCTAAAAACACTTCCTGCTTGACTGGTTCAAGCTGGTGACATGGTACTACTATGTGTCACTCCGGGTACCTCAAGGCTGTTGTGTTGTACTGTGCTGGGCCAGGGCGTAGATGCACACACGGTTTACATTTCTCCCTTCGTCTTCGCTGGTCCTTGTTCTGGGGTCAGCCTAGGCAGCTACTAAATCAGAGTCAAAGAAGGCTTGGAGTCCATGTAGAGACCTTTTTGGGGCTGCCTGAAGGTCATACTGTGGCCAGCAAGGTGACATGAAACAAGTAGGTGCTTCCATTCGCATAATCCAGCAGGTTCCTGGTGTCCTAATCAGCATACAGCCAGTCTGCCTTCTCCCCGCCCCACCCGAGTGACCTCGCACACCATCACCTCCGTGCACAAGCTCAGCTCCTAAGGGGATCAGCAAAGAAGGGCAGGAGAACATTTGATGGCAGACCAGAGACAAAACTGATATTGTACAAACTATAGTGTACCTCTGCTCTGGCACTGGGGGTTTGAACTTGGCTTCACACTTGTTAGGTTAGCGTTCTGTCACTCGAGCTATGCCTTGTCCATTATGCTTGGTTAATTTGGAGATGAGTCCAGCAAACTTTCCTGCCTAGGCTAGCCTTAAGCCTCAGTCTTTCTGTTCTCAACGTGTTTGGTTGTAAAGTACATCTCTGGCCAGATGGAGGCAGCCTTTTTGGAATGATGGGCTCATTCGGGAGAGCGGTAGCTTTCCCAGAAGCTCAAGGAGAGGGGAAGGGGTCTGGCCTTTCAGCTGACTGAGGGCAAGCTGAGGCGGGGCGGGGTTAGGGTAGGATTCGGGTCTTGGTGTTCACTGCTTTCTCTTCTCTCTCTCTTGCACAGTAGTATTTTGCCTTTGAGTAACTGTCCCCAGCTCCAGTGCTGCAGGCACATTGTTCCGGGGCCTCTGTGGTGCTCCTGATGCCCCTCACCCACTGTCGAAGATCCCCGGTGGGCGAGGGGGCGGCAGGGATCCTTCTCTCTCAGCTCTAATATATAAGGTAAGGAGGACCCTGGGAGGGGAGGCGTGGACAGCCCTGCTCTCATACCAGCTGAACTGTTGGTTGGTTAACAGCAGCAATAACTTTTTAAGACCTCATACTTGCTAGGCTGGTGTTCTCTACCACTTGAGCCACACCTCTGACTCTTGATTTTGCTGGTTATTTTTGATAGGATCTCCAAGACTTTTTTGCACCTTGGTCCTTCTGCACTGGGCCTCCCAAGAAGCCAGGATTACAGGTGTAAACTATCGGATCCAGGCACTTTTGTTGCTTTTTTTTTTTTTTTGGTCCGTCATGGGGCTTGAACTCTGGGCCTGGGCGCTGTCCCTACGCTCTCCAGCTAAAGGCGAGTGCTCTACCGCTTGAGCCACAGCACCACTTCCGTTTTTCTAGTGGTTTATTGGAGATAAGAGTCTTATGGAGTTTCCTGCCCAGGCTGGCTTTGAACCTTAGTCCTCAGATCTCAGCCTCCTGAGTAGCTAGGATTACAGGTGTACGCCACTGGTGTGCCGGGCTGACTTTTGTTCATCTTAAAGGCTAGGTGAGTAGGGTGCTGGGAAGATGTAACATAGCCTTTTCAGATTCTTAGCACCAGTTGCTCCCTTTTAATCTGCTGGCTCAGCATAGAATAGCAGTGCAGCAAATCCTAGTCTTTTGAAATGGCCCAGGGGGGATAATGGATAATAAGGACCCAGTATTCTACCTGGAAGTTGGCTGTGGTTGATTGGGGCACTTGCCAAACCCTCATAAATAGGCTTTTTTTTTTTTTCCTCTCCCCCTGAGACAGGACCCAGCTGGCCTTGAACTCTAAGATCCTCCTGCCTTGGCCTCCCAAGTGTTAGTGTGCATAGAACACTACTGCCTAATGTTTCATGTTTCCTTTGTAGAAGGGAAAGAATATGGTGTTGGAAATAACTTTTAGCTTTCAATCGGAGGGGGTAAAGGGGCTGGGTTTTGAATTTTAACACTGCTATTCATTCCTTTGGGAGCATTAGGTCAGTCGCTTCAAATTCAAGATGGAGATACTAATGCCCATCTCAAGTGCTTGTCATAGTAAATGCAATAATGCTTGGGATACTACCTTGGAAAATACTTGGCACCTAGTGGATATTTTGTAAATATTTTCCTTCCCATAATTCTGGCTTTTGCTAACATTAGTGGCTTTTAAGAATAGCTCGTTTGGTGGTTACCAGTGGTTCACATCTGTAAACATAGCTACTTGGGAGGCTGAGAGCAGGATTGAGGTTTGAGGCCATCTTGGGAAGAAAAGTCTGTGACACCCTACCTCAAAAATAACCCAGAAAAGCAGGACGAGAGATGTGGCTCAAGTGATAGAGCACTAGCCTAGCAAGTGTGAGGCCCTGAGTTCAAACTGCAGTATCACTTTTCCATATAAAAAATAAAAGCAATGCTTCAGCACACAAATCTGTATTTTTAGCATGCCTTTTTTTCTCCCCCAGTCCTGGGGCTTGAGCTTCTTTTGCTCAAGGCTAGCACTCTACCACTTGAGCCACAATGCCACTTCTGGCTTTTTCTATTTATGTGGTACTGAGGAATCAAACCCAGAGCTTCATGCATGCAAAGCAAGCACTCTACCACTGAGCCACATTCCCAGTCCTCCAGCATGCCTCTTGATCCATGCTACCCTGAGAATGGCTCAAGGGGCTTGGGGTGTATGTTCCAATGTTGTCAAGAAAAACAAAACAAAAAAAGAAAAGGCCTTGGCTTGCCCAGGGATGCACATGAGCTAGGGAGTGGAATGTACAGTAGTGATCTGTCCTCTGTCCTGCTCTCCTCCCCAGGACGACAAGCTCACTGTGACCCAGGACCTCCCTGTGAACGATGGCAAACCTCACATCGTCCACTTCCAGTATGAGGTCACTGAGGTGAAGGTCTCTTCCTGGGATGCAGTCCTGTCTAGCCAGAGCCTGTTTGTAGAAATCCCGGATGGATTATTAGCTGATGGGAGCAAAGAAGGGTAAGGATTGAATGCTGTAGTACACAGAGGGGCGAGTAAGGAAGGTATCCTCCTGGATACACGGGAGGGCTTATTATATTAGGGGAAGAGACTGCAGGAGAATTTGCAGCTTCTCACCTAGCTCTAAACTTGCTAAGCAGATACCATTCTGTAACAGGTTTTATCTAGCCAGTTAAACAGGCCAACTCTAGTTTATAATTAGAGCAGATAGTTATGTTAACCAGGTGCCTACCAGTTATTATTATTATTTTTGGTCGGTCGTGGGGCCTGAACTCTGGGCCTGGGCGCTGTCCCTCAGCTCTTCAGCTCTCTTCAGCTCAAGGCTAGCGCTCTACCACTTGAGCCACAGCGCCACTTCTGGTTTTTTTCTTTTTGCTTATGTGGTGCTGAGGAATCGAACCCAGGGGCCTTAGGCTTGCAAGGCAAGTGCTCTACCACTGAGCCACCTTCCCAGCCCCATCTACCAGTTAATTGTTCCTTGGTTCAAGATTCCCAATCAGCATCCAGTCCCCTCAGCCATTTCACTGTGATTCGTTGCAAACGGTTAGCAAAAGCACACACAACAGTAAGATTTCACTGGATTGGGCTCTGGATAGCCCTTGTGTTATTTAAGCAATCTTGAGGACAGAGTTGAAGGAAGAGTTCTTCAGTTCAATCTTGAGGACAGAGTGGCAAAACCTGTTGAGAAAACCCTTTAAGATTCATTCTAGATCCCAAATTCTTGTCCTGGGAAGTGCTTTTACTTTCAGAGGAAGAACTCCTGTTGTTGGGAGAGATAATTCAGTAACGTTTTCCTTGGGGCCGGTGGCCTACTTTTTTTCCGAACTCCTCAGGACTTTTGGGGTCCTGAGCTGCTTATTCCTGGAGATCGTGAATTGTACTGGCTCAGAAATACTTTTTTTTGGGGGGGGAAGAGAGGGTGAGAAGGGAGGTCTTGGGGGTAGTGGTGTGTGACAGTCCCTTTCTTTGCTTTTTGCAGATTGTTAGCACTGCTAGAGTTTGCTGAAGAGAAGATGAAAGTGAACTACGTCTTCATCTGCTTCAGGAAGGGCCGGGAAGACAGAGGTTAGGAGTGAAGGCGTGGGGAAGAAGATGGGGCCCCTCAGGGAGGGAGGGGCTCCTGGCCTCCTGGGAACTCCTGGTGGAGGGGATGCGCCTGAGGGCCTCAGTGCTGATTTCATTTCTTCCCCTCACTTTGAGTCTACCCTTGTGTTTCTCATCTGAGTCCTTCTATCTGTGCTCTTCTGTTTTGCAGCTCCACTCCTGAAGACCTTCAGCTTCTTGGGCTTTGAGATTGTGCGTCCAGGCCATCCCTGTGTCCCCTCTCGGCCAGATGTGATGTTCATGGTTTACTCCCTGGACCAGAACTTGTCCGATGAGGACTGATGGTCATAGAGGATGCTTTGCCCAAGAGCCACAGTGGGGGGCGAGGGGGAGTTAGGCGGCCATGGGACAGAGGAGAGGGGTTCTCGCTGTCTAGGCAAGGACGCAGAAAGGCTCAGGCTGAGGGTTGCCTCTTGTGTTCTTGGAGTTGACTCGTTGACATTGTTTTCCATAAAGAACAGTATAAACATATTATTCACATGTAATCACCAATAGTAAATGAAGATGTTTATGAACTGGCATTAGAAGCTTTTTAAATTGCGCTGTGTGACGTGCTCTATCTAGCCTAGGGGAGGACTTTGCCGAGAGGGGGAGGGATCGTCTGCGTCCAGGGCCGAGGCCTGGAGGGCTGGTGGGCAGTTCCAGCAGGCCCAGGCTTCCCTGTTGTTGGACTTTCATTTTGGATTTTTAAGACTTCATATTTTCTTCCTTTGCTTCCTGTTACCCAGGGGCTCCTGGGCAGTATCCTCGGGTTAGTTTTTTGACACTCTACTTGGGCTTCTCTGTGTGCATTTGTGTCTGGCCTGTCGTATGCAGGTCTGACCCCTTCCTTCTTTACAGCTTAGTGTTATTCTAGCATTTGGTTAAGCTGGCTTAATCTGTTTAATGTTGCCAGTGCATTTGAAATGGGGCACTGACGTTCACTCCCACTAGCAGGGCTTTTTTTTTTTTTTTTTTGGGGGGGGGGTGCCTGAGCCTTACGGAAAGCCAAATTCCACTTCTCAGATGACCGCGAAGGGTTCTTGTTCCTGAGGCCCAGGCCCTGAGGGCTCTTTCCTAAAGTTATCAAGAGTAAGGAGGGAGAAACCACGAGGGAATCTATTCTTAGAGGCCAGATGCCTCTAGCTGACCGAGCGTAGTGCTCACTGCCTCCCCAGACAGGTCTGAGCAGTGCCTGGGACCCTCTTTGCAGGGCCTTAGAGGTAGGTTTTGGGGGTGGAAGTGGCCTTGCCTTTTCTGTTTTCTCTGAACAACTGCTGTAAGGGGAGAAGAACAGGGGAAGAGATGGAGATTGGGTGAAGGGAGCGGGGTGTCAGGCAAGTGTGTTATGTTATTGTGTCAATAAACTGATTTAAAGTTGTGGTTGGTCTATTCTTTATTCTTGTACCAGGACCAACTTCCTACCACTATCAGAGCCTAACTTAATATGGCTGTGATCATGTATATCAGGAAGAGGCTGTCCTGTACAGGACAGAGAAATTGGCCAGGGTCTCTGGGGCCATGTTCTATTATGAGGCGTGGGTTACTGGGAGTCTGGGACAGTACGGGATCCCCCTAAGGAACAGACGCATATTCACCAGCGTCCTCTAAAAAGGCTGTTGTGGCTTTTGCTTGGGGTAGCCTGCTATGTGATTTCTGAGACCTCTGAAGCGTAGTGCACCCCTTTCCTATATTACTTTCCTCCTTTTGCAGCTCAGCTTCTGGACCCTTGTTATCACCGGCCTGAAAAATCATCTCAGTGGCACTGTAGGGAGACAGAATCCCTTTCTTTTTCTTTCTCTTATAATTTCCCCTTTGCTTTTGCCTTTTGCTGGAGTGAAGGCATGTTCTACCTCCTAGAGACTTACAATTGTTGACTCCTCAGTTTCTCTGTAGGACTGTGGCCCGTTTTCGTGGAGCCTGGGCTCTACCTGGTAATCACTCAAAGTAGCTCAACACCCCTACTCCTTCATAAGTATGAGAGAAAGTCTAGGGCTGGACATTCAGTTGAATCAGGATGGCTTATCTGGAGGTAGCTCAAAGAGTGGTAGGTCAGGATTAAGATGTAAAACCCAATGAATCTACAAGTATACCGGAATTTAAAAAAAAAAAAAAAGGTCAGTTTAGTCCTTTACTTTCCTCCAAAGCTGGCAAACCGGACAGGAAACTGGACTGGAGAGTCTGCTGCCATCTGTTGGCGACTGACTCCTGTTCAACACAGCCAGAGTTACAAGGGCTGAACTAGAAAACCCAGGTACCTAAGATTTTCCTTTCACAAAAAAACTGGTGATTGAAGACTTTTTTTTTTTTGGGGGGGGGGGGGAGGGGAGGAGAGAAAATACCCAAGGGCTGCACCTCAGTTAAAAAATATTTCTAGGAGTGGTAGGTATTGGGGAGATATGTGAAAGGCAAACTAAGTCTAAATTTAAGAACAGGGACATTAAAAACTTTATTTAATAAATACAACAAATAATTTAAAAATATACTTCAATTCCAAAGCCGATTAAGAAAAAGAGACAGAAGAAGGAAAAGACAGGAGGAAGAAGGTAGAGAAGGAAAAGAGGAGGGACAGTGGTTTGGCTGGGCTCTTGATGCATAAACCCTTAGCCCTTGTTCGGATGGGGGTCCCAGATAGGAGTGGCCCCTGGTCTCTAGGTGGTGGGGAATCTGGAGTCTGGGGGGAGGGGTAGTTTCCCCGCTTAATTCTAAATAACACACCCTAACTCCCGGGCGCTGCCTGCTGCATAGTTTCACAGGTGGTGTTCCCAACCAGGGCTTTTGGGAGACAGGTCCAGGAGCACCCAGGGTTCCAAAGCCAGGCTGGTGAATGGGATCTGAGGGTAAAGAGGGGAGGCCAGGGCATAGGATGAAGCTTCTGGACTAAGCCAAGCCAGAAGACAGTTGTCTGGGCACGACCATTATGCTATTAGCCAAGAAAGGTGAAGCCGAGGATGCATATGGAGCAGGACCAGGAAGACTGGGAAATGGGAGGGATGTTGAACAGGTCGGGAGGGGGGAGGAGACAGCTCAGCAGCACACTCCAGTAGAAATAACCAGCAGCCCTCACAGATTTGTGATTGTCTCTTAAAAAGATTTATTTTCTCTTCTTGCCTGAGTGTACAAAGGCAAAAAGAGTACAGTTTGTATATATATTTATATATATATTTATATATATATATAAAAAAAAACAAGGAACTTGGTAATGTACACTTTACAGAAGGGAAGAATCAGGAAGACTGAAATTAAATCCAACAGAGCAACGCCAATGGAACAAAAGCTATGAACAGCAACACGACCCCTCCAGCCGGGGCCTCCAGCTTGCCCCAACCTGCTCCCAGTGGGAGGGCTGAGCACCAAGGCAAGCGGGTGGGCTGGGGCAGGAGGGGCTGGGGACAGGGCCTGGGGGCCCCGTGGCAGGGGATCACTGGCAAGCTTCCTGGGATGCCCTGGTATAAATGACAAAGGCCCAAGATTATGGGGCCGGCTAGCTGCCCAGTTGAATCATGGGGGGCATCAGAGTAGACACTAGGATGGTGAGAGGGTATGTGGGTAGTAAGTGACATAGGAGGGCCTTAAAGCCTGTGTACAATTCTCTAGTCCTGCATACTTAAGTCCCAGTCTCTAAGCTAACTCCTTCCACCCCCTAGCTGGAGAGGAGATCCAAGAAATCCATTCCCTTTTCTAGGGTGCCCTCTTTACCCTTCCACACTTGATGCTTTTGACCTTGAGATGTGTGGAGGATATGGGAAAAGAGGAGACTTCACACATGTGCGCGCACGTGGATAAGGCAGGGGGGAGGGATGAAGGGAGCCGGCACGCCAAACATGAGGAAGAAGCAGAGGCGAATCCTAAAGAGTAGCTCTTTACGGAAGAGGTCCTCATTTCCTGTAGTTTCTCCCCCATGGGGGCCCCAGAAATTGCTGTGAGGGCCCGGGCCATGGCTCAGGGAGAGACTTGGTTTGGCGCCTTAAGCCCTTAGCAGCAACTTTTTCCAACTTTTGCTTGACAAGTGGAATGGTGGGGATCCCTTAGTCTAGGTTATGGGGGCCACAGGACACCCCTGGAATTGTGTATCTCCTGTGTGAGAGGCTGGAGGCGGACAGCAAACTTCTCGGCACTTGTTGGGGATCTCCACAGCTCCTGCTGCTTCATTACCATTTCAGGGAGGGATGAGGGGCTGGGGAGAGGGGCCTAAGGCAGGGCCATTCTACCATTGTTGCTACCTGTTCTGGGCAGTTCCTACTCTTTGAGGGAGAGTTGGGTATAAAGATCAATGAGCCAAATGTCTTTTAAAGGAAAAAGAAAAAGAAAAAGAAACATCTATTCCCTTCTGCAGAACTCAAGGCTGTCCTGCAAGTACAGAAGTTCCTCCTCTCTGTTACAGAATGAAGTGGAAATGGCAGGAACGCGGGGCCGTGCCTTCCCAATGACAAAAAAGTACAACAGTTTCTTTACAATATGTACAGAGCACGCTGCAGGCCAGCGCCACAGACACAAAACACGCAACAGTTATTTCAAAAACACAGCAATGGCGATGGGCACGTGGCTCCACTCGGAGGGGCCTGGAGGGCATAACTGGGCTGAGAGGAGTCACCCTTGAGTGAGGTGGGCTGAATGTGTCCACACCAGCTCCTTCCATGGGTGACAGGAAAGTCACTACCCAAACCACTGCCCAATGACCACTTCATCTGCTGGCTGGCAAGAGGCAGAATAAATGATGGGGAAGGAGGCTGAAAAGAATGGGATCTGGGGGAGGGCTCAGAGCCAAACCTGAACAAAAACAAGAACATGGAAATGCAGAGGGAAGGTCTGTGGGCTGGAAGGGCTCCTCTTGAACAAATGATCCTAAGCTGCTGAGTGTGGAGGGCTCCCGCAGGGCCTGGAGACCACCCTCTGCTGGGCACTGTGCTGCCCGTTCCCCATCGCCCCGGCTTCCAAAAGAGGAGCCACTCTTTCTGCTCTTGAATGCTCACTTTTGGCACTCTGATCCCAAACACCTTTCTTAGCCTAGTGTTTGTCCATCTTTCTCTTTTTGCAATTCAGAAAATCAAAGAAAGATGGGAGGGAAAAACAAAGGGATGACAAAAAAGTAAAGAGCTAAAGCTTTTTCCTTCAGGAGGAGTGACTTCAAGAAAGTCACCAAATCATTCATCACTTTCCCAGTGAACACAGCTTTCTAACTCAGACCCAGAGGGGCTGCATTTCTAAGGAGAACAAAGGAATGTTTCCTGCCTCAAAAGCGTAGGCCCACAAGTCTACTCTAGGCTCCAGCAATAAGTAATGCTCGATGTGTTATCCAAGGTTCTGAGGAACAACCACCTCTCGTGACCAACAGCCCCTAAAACAAATACGTGTGTTACAAAAACACACAATTGGCACACATGGAGGTGGTGGATTGAAGTACATAAGAGCATGTACTGCTAGATAGAAGGACTGGGCCATGTGTTTCTGGCCCCAAATGAGGAGGATGCTCAGATGGCTGAATGGACCGGAGATCTCCAAGAAGGACAGGGAGCTCCCGGGGCCTGCCTGTGTGCCTTGCCCTATGGTGACCGGGCAGGCTCCGAGGTGCCCCATTCACCAGGGAATGCTTTTTCTGCCTGAGTCTTAAGAGCCAAGCACTGGGAAAGAAGAGGTGAGATCGGTGTGGGGACACCCCTAGGAAAGGCACCGAGGGGTCAGGAGGGAGGGGGAAGGGCCAGGAGTCGGGAGGACAGAAGCAGCAGGACTTGGGAGGGAAGCAGGTTCAGTTTTACACACTCCATTTGTGTCTCCGCTCCAGCTTAGTTGCAGCACCCTGGGGAGCCCTGTGCTGGGGCTGGAACCCCTGACCTGGGCCCGAAAGGAAGCGCAAGGCCGCGGTGGGGCAAATGCCTTAGTCTTCCTTTCCAGACTAGGTGCTGAGCTCAATGTGCTCATATTAGAGGGCGAAGTCTCCATGGCTGAAGACCTTGTCTTCACAATGAGAGAACATGGCCCCCAATTTCTTTCCTGAGATTCGAATTCCTCCAACACGCTGCCAGTTCCCAGGGCCCGAGCCACTGGGGAGACGCAGAATCTGGTGATGGTGCTAATGACAGAGGGATGTGGCCGCTGTGCTGTCTTCAGGCTTTACCCAGTGCTTGGGGGGCGGGGGGGGGGGGGGGAGGAGTGGGGTGGGGGGAGGCGCGTGTCCCTCCTGGAGTTGGGGTGGGGTGGTGGTGCCCTGACAGCAGACCAGGGGCTTGGAGAACAGAGCAGTGACTTCTCTGGGATGAGGCCATATTCCCCTAGTTGCTCCCCAAACCTTCATCTCCATAGAGGCCACAACAGTCATGATTGTGGCTGAGAGAATAAATATTTTTTGCCAAGTACCAGGGGGTCCAGGGGTCTGGTGGAGGCGAGATAGCCAAGGGTCTGCCTTCAGTCATGGTAGAATCGGCAAACAGGATGACCAACACCATTTAACTGATGTCTCAATGGCACCTCCAGCACCTCCTTGGGTGAGCCAGGCTGGCCTGTGATGCTGACTTTAATCCGGGCACTTGGTTGTCTGCAAGGGAAACAGGGGTCAGGTGACCAGGTCCTCTGCCTGGTAGTTTAACAACCACAAGATGGCGCCATAATGAAACGAACTCTGGGGGAGGTCAGCGCCGGTCACCCTGCACACAGCTTCACTGAAGACTTCTGCGTGACAGGCGTGGTCAGTGTTTCACACTTTCCAGTTCCTGCACTCAGATCCCTTACTGGGCTCCACACGTATTTTATGCTCCGGGTAGAGGCTATTCCTGTTCATTTGGTGCCACAAAATTAACAAAAGTTACTTACCATTCTCACCTCCTGGGAGGTGGGTAGAGTGAGGGAGTTGAGCCTTGCTGGCTGGCAACAATGGCTGTAGAAGAAAGCCCTAGAACAGGAAGAGATGCCAGTGAGGCACTCAGCAAGCATTCCCTTCACACCTCCACTCAGCACCCTGCTAGGTAAGGGGAGGAGGTCCCCCCTTTAATTCTTAGCTCCATTGAGTTTGAGGTGCTGACAGGGGAAAAAAAAAATCTGCTTCTTGGCTAGATATAGGGGCAGAGGCCAGACAATACAGCTGTCTGTCTGCCTGTCTGCCCACTTCCTTCCCTCCCTCCCTCCCTCCCTCCCTCCCTCCCTCCCCTCCTTCCCTTCCTAGTACTAGGGCTTATACTCAGGACCTTTAGTTTTGCTCAAGGCTGGCAGTCCGCCACTTGAGCCACACCTCCACGTCTAGCTTTTTGGCAATCAACAGAGATAAGAGTCTCTCGGATTTATCTGCCCGGGCTGGCTTTGAAACCATGATCCTCAGATCTCAAGCCCCTGAGTAGCTGGGATTACAGGTGTGAGCCACTGGCACCTGGCTTACAGCTCTGTTTTGCAGCTGCTTGTTTTCCCTTGGCAGAAGGAGCAGCCGATCCTTATTCAAAGCCAAAATTCTGGAAGAGTTTGAGAGGTCCCAACTACCAGGGAGGGAAATGGCTGTCCTGTGCTTTAAGGATGCTGCAGGAGGCTAGGTCTCTGGATGGACTAGAGACTGGGACTGAAACTCAGTATCTGACACTTTCACTCGTTGGCTGGTGCTCTACCACCTGAGTCACACCTCCAAACCCAACCAAAGACCCTAGTGAGACCGGACCTTGCAATGGGTACTGCTGTGGAAACAGCAGAACCAGGTGCCAGGGACAAGACCCACCTGCTGCATACGGCAGGTTGTATTGTGCTGGGAGCAGCGAGTACCCCAAGTGGTGGTGGTGGTGATGTGTGGACATCAGGCGCTGGGAAGGGGAGGTGCGCGGCCGGTCAACGCTCCGGTCACCCCCTCCGGATCCGCCAATGCTGCTGCAGCTGCCACTACCCCCAACCACCCCACAGCTTCCCCGATCTCGCTCCTGAGACGTTTTATCACTTATCTGCAAAGGAAAGGAGACACACAAAAGCACTGTCGTGAGGCACATGCATATGAGCGGCTTGTGCAGGGCCCTATATTAGGATGCCCTAGAAATGCAAAATACCCCGAAACAGAGGAGGTACCCAATCGGCCAAGTGCACTCGAGTCAGATCCTGGAGGTCTGGCCTTCTTGGTGTTGGGGCGACAGCCAGTTGCTGCAGGTCCCTTACCGTCGGGGACTTGCTCTTGTAGTGGCTGGCGTGCTGCTGCAAGATGTCTAGGGCTTTGGACTCGGAGCTGGATTTACAACCAACACTGGGGCTGGCTCGAGCCTTGTCCACATCTTCACCACCTGAGACCTTGCTGCCATATGGGGAGAAAGAGTAGCTGGAAGGCAAGTAGGAACCTAAGGGAGGAGACATCAGTCAGTTTCAGATAGGAGCGGGGTAGAAGGAACTGCGTTAATGAGCTAGGCGCAGGCTAAGGTACTTCCCATCGTGGCCTCTTTGGTATGAGATGACCAGCTTGCTCTTTAACAAGCTCTACAGCAAAATCAGTGAAGGGATAGAAGGACCGTGGGCCACAGTTTCCCGGAAGTGACTTCCCCACATCTGTTCTGGGTCTTTTAAGTCTCAGATTCACTGGGAAAGGTGATATGATAAAGTGGAAAGACGATAGGATTTAAAGTTAGATGGGCAGGGTCGGGGCTCCAGAGAGTGCTCACCACCAAAGCCTAAGGCCCTGGGATAAAAAGGAGAGCTGGGCACTGTGGCTCAGGTATTAATCTACCTAACTCAGGAACCTAAAATCTGGAGGATTGATCCAGTCTGAGCAGAGTCATTTGCCAAGGCTGAGGGCGTGGTTCAAGTGGTAGAGTACCAGCCTAGCAAGCATGAGACCCTGAATTCAAATCCTATACCACCATCATATCAGTATTACCACCACCATCACCATCTCCACCACTGCCACCACCACCACCAATAATAATAATAATAAAGAAGAAGGAGGAAGAAAGAAAAGGAAAAAAAGAAAGGAAGGAAGAAAGAAAAGAAAGGAAGAAAAGAAAGAAAGAAAGAAAGAAAGAAAGAAAGGTCATGGTTGAGCCTTGGGCTCAACCATGCCGTGAGACTTACTAACGGGGTAACCTTGAGAAAATTAATAACCTTTTTGAGTTTCCGTTTATTGACAAAATAAAGATACCAATACTTGAATAACTAAAAGATGATGTGAAGCCAGGCCTAGTACTGTATTCTTTTTTTTTTTTTCGGTCGGTTGTGGGGCTTGAACTCTGGGCTTGGGCGCTGTCCCTGTGCTCTTCAGCTCAAGGTGAACACTCTACTGCTTGAGCCACAGCGCCACTTCCGGTTTTCTAGTGGTTTTATTGGAGATAAGAGTTTCACGGCCTTTCCTGTCCGGGCTGGCTTTAAACTGCGATCCTCAGATCTCAGCCTCCTGAGTAGCTAGGATTACAGGCGTGAGCCACCAGCGCCCGGCTAGTACTATATTCTTATAATCCTAATACTTGGGAGACTGAGGCAAGAGTACTGTGAGCTCAGGGCCATCCTAGGTTACACAACCAGACCCTGTCTCAAAAAAGGAGAGGAAAAAAAAGTACACAAATCGCCCCAAATGGACCAGAGCTCCTTGCTCCCAAGGCCTTGAACTCAAGGCCTCATAGTCTCATTCAGCTTCTTTGCTCACAGTTGGCACTCTTTAATATTTGAGCCATGCCACCATTTAGTTTTCTGCTGGTTAACTGTAAATAGGACTCTTGACAATTTGGCTGCGCAGGCTGGCTCCAAATTGTGATTCTCAGCCTCTTGAGAAGCTAGGATTATAGGTGTGAGCAACTGGCAACTGGTGATGATTTCCTCTATCGTTTGAAATACTTGTCCTATTTATGTTGTAGAGGGTTGGGAGTCTAAGGAGGAAGTTAGTGCCAAGTTGATCAGAATGTAGACTTGTGATTACTTGAGGCTGGGGATGGGGGTGGAGAGAAGTTGGATAAGGTTAGGTAGAACTAATGAGTTCTAGTGTTCCACAGTAACCTTGTATATATTTGAACAGATTTAGAAGTACAGGAACCCAAAGGCTTCCAACACAAATGAAGGGCTGGGAAGGTGGCTCAGTGGTAGAGCGCTTGCCTTGCATGCATGAGGCCCTGGGTTCCATTCCTCAGCACCACATAAGCAGAAAAAAGCCGGAAGTGGCGCTGTGGCTCAAGTGGTAGAGCGCTAGCCTTGAGCTGAAGAGCTGAGGGACAGCACCCAGGCCCAGAGTTCAGGCCCTCTGACCAAAAAAAAAAAAAAAAAAAAAGAAGAAGAAGAAAAAGAGGGAAATGTTTTTTATCCTGATTTCTGTGCATGCCTACATGCTATGTACATGTTGAAATACCACAGAAACTTGTCTGATTAGTACATGTGAATAAAAATAAAATAAACAGAAGTGCACTTCGCTCCAGAAGAGTACCACATGGCACTTTGGAACACAGAAATCAGCTAGCCGAGTTGAAGAACATTTTGTTTTACTGAGCTAAAACATATTTAAATCCCCTTTTATGCCTCCACTAGAACTCACTGACAGCAGCATAAAGAGTTCATCTTCCTCTAGCTGGACCTACCCAGACATTCTCCAAATTCAACTTCAAACTGTTCTTTCCATCCTTGACTGTCTTCAGACTCATAAGCTAAGCATGATCGTACAGCTAAACACACACACTGTTCTTGTTTCAGTTTTATTTGTTCCATGTGTCTCTTCTGCTCTAATTAAGTTGTAAGAGCCTTAATTCTTCCTTCCCTACTTCTTTTGTATTCCTTATACTACAAAATTTAGAGTGTGATTCTAACAAAGAAAATATAAAATCAAGAGATGGGCATGGTAGGAAGGGAAGGTTGTTTTTCTTTTGTTTTTGTCTTTTTAAAGATCCAAGACCAGGATTCAAACTCAGTACTTGACGCTTTGGCTACCACTTTACCAACACAGCCATGCCTCCAACCTGGGAGTTTTTTTGCTTTGTTTCGTTTCATCTTTCGTTATCAGGGAAAATCAATAGTGAGTGGAGGCAACGAGCGAGCGGGGAGGAGAGGAAGTCCCTCAGAATGTAATTAGGGGTCATTCAAAAGGCTATGGGGGGGGGCTGGGAAGGTGGCTTAGTGGTTAAGAGTGCTTGCTTAGCTTGCATGAAGCCCTGGGTTCAATTCCTCAGTACCACATACACAGGAACTCTGGATTCGAAACCCATGCTTCATCTCCCTTCCCAGTGAAAGAAGCCACATGGCGTGAGGTGCTGTACCTGGGTAGTTCTGCATCATCACAGCGGGCATGCCTCGGTAGCTGGGATGGTTGGGGTCGTAGGACTGGCTGTAGGAGTAGCCGTGCATGTAGGGGATGTAGGACTGGTGCTGGGTGAGGGGGGAGGACACAGGCACATGGACACTTGGTCGGGGCTCCTTGCTCCCGAGGCGGGACTCCTCAGACGTGGGCAGCTTGCAGTCACTACTTGTGCTTTCTTTCCCATCCTCCTTGGGGACAGAGTCCTTACTCCGACTTCTTTCCTCCTTCAATTTGCGGTCCCGCTCCTCTTTCCACCGCTCATCTTCTGACTTGATGTCTGAGTACTTGGCAGGATAAACATATGTCCACATCCGGGGCTCTGCCTCCTACAACAAGCAGAATGAATGCTGAGTATTGTACAAAAGAGACGGAAACACTGGGACCTTGGACTTGAGAAACAAGGACAATTACTAGGCACCTGTAGTAGAGTAGGATCTTGGCTCCTACTGATCTTTGTTTACAATCTACTTCTGCTCTCTTTTGCTCAAAAAGCATGCTTCCCCCACCCCTGCACCCAAGCAAAAAAGATGCAAAGAGAGAAAAAAGAAAAATAGCCACGTGTCAGTGGCTCACGCTTGTAATCCTAGCTGTTCAAGAGGCTGAGATGTGAGGAACGTGATTCAAAGCCAGCCTGGGCAGGAAAGTCTGTGAGGCTCTTATCTCTAATTAATCACCAGAAAACTGGAAGTGGAGCTGTGGAGCAAAGTGGTAGAGTGCTAGTCTGGAGCACAAAAGCTCAGGGTCCATAGCAGACAATAAAATAAAATAAAATGAAATGAAAAATCAATCGTGGATGTTCTCTGGGTGAGAACAAGCATTCTGGGGCAACGCCTGCTGGACTTGGAGAATTGCCTCCATTGCTTCTTCAGAGCAAGCTGAGGGGGTGGAGCTTGATCACTGCTGCTGGGTCATAGGCGGGCTTTGACTGTGGCATCAAATGAGAAGGGAGGACAAAGTCCCAGGAGCAGAACAAGATGTTCTATAGGTTCGAACAATACCTATAAAATCCTTTTCAAAGGGACTCAGTAACTGAATAGTGGACTCTGACCCACTTTAAAGAACTGAGCAATCACCACTAATTCATTGCGTAGGACCCAAATGAGAATGGAATGGACTTGGAATCAAGATTCTGGAGTTCTGGCTGGATCTGCTAGTGAAGTCTCAACAAATCTTAGACAAATTAAGCTAACTTACCTGGGTATCTTTTTTTGTGTGCTGGCACTAGGACTTGAACTCAGGGCCTGGGCACTCTGAGCTTTTTGTGTGTGTGTGTTCTATCACCTGAGCCATACCTCCATGTTGGGCATTTTGGTGGTTAACTGAAAAATCAGAGTCTCATGGACTTTCTTGCCCAGGTTGGTTTCAAACGTCAATCCTCAGAGCTCATCCTCTTAATTAGCTAGGATTACAGGTGTAAGCTATTAGTGCCTGGCTCCTCTGAGCCTTTTTCGTCTGTAACTTAAAAAAAAAAAATTGGTGCCAGTGCTGGGGTTTGAACCAGGGCCTGGATGTCCCGAGTTTGGTGGGGTTTTTTCTTCCCCTACTCAAAACTAGCACTCTACCACTCAAGCCACAGTTCCAATTCTAACTTTTTGGTAGTTAGCTGGAGATACATGACATGGATTTTCCTGGCCTGGCTGGCTTCCAATTGTGATCTTTAGATTTCAGCCTCCTGAGTAGCTAGGATTACAGGTGTGAGCCACCAGCACCTGGCTAGAAAAATAGCTTTTACAAAGTAAAATTGTTTTTTTCCCTCCTTTGTTCCCCCTCACCCCCACCCCTGCACCACCCCACCCCGTACTGAAGTTTAAACTCAGGGTCTTGTGTTTGCTCATTTGGCTGGTGCTCTACCACTTCAGCTATATCTCCAGCCCAGCTTTTCACTGGTTATTTTAGAGATGTAGTCTCATGGACTTTTCTGAATTAGCTGGCTTTGAATGGTGTTCCTTTGCATCTCAAACTTTTAAGGAGCTAGAAATTACACGTATGAGCCACCCATGCCTAGCTAAAACTCTTTTTTGGGGGGGGTCAGTTGTGAGGCTTGAACTCTGGGCTTGGGCACTGTCCTTGCACTCTTCAGCTCAAGGTGAGCGCTCTACTGCTTGAGCCACAGTGCCACTTCTGGTTTTCTAGTGGTTTATTGGAGATAAGTGACTTTTCCTGCCTGGGCTGGCTTTGAACTGCGATCCTCAGATCTCAGCCTCCTGAGGAGCTAGGATGACAGGCGTGAACCACCCGCGCCCGGCCTGGCAAAAACTTTTTAAAGAAGTTCACAAAGGTAAAGAACTCCTAAAATTATAAAAACTATCCTATTAATATTAATTCCTTGGAACTCCTACATGAAGACAGCCCTGATTGGTGGGGGAGACAGTTTATCAGACAGTATTTTCAGGCCCTCCCAAAGTAACAGTTACCTGTCGGTACCAGAGTATTGGATCCACCTCAGCCTGACGACCACACTCAGTGCCTGTCTTAGCTTCGGAGGACTCCTTGCTTAGGTGGCTAGTTTCGCTGAGCTTCACTTTAAGACCTTCCGGGGCCTGGCTGGGCAGTTTGGAAGAGTCATCTAACTTGGGAATGATGACTGACTTAGCAGGGTCAGCCCCTGGCTCTTTGGCCTTGCTGGGTCCTGACTTCACCAGGTCTGTAAGGCTAGGGGCCTTGGTGAGAGTTGGTGGGATTGACGGCTTTTGCTTCCACTCTTCCTTGAGTGCGGCCTCTCGCTCCTTCAGGCCCAAGTCTGCCTTCTTGTCCAGCCCCCGCTGCTGCTGCTCCAAGTTCTGGCGTTTCTGCTGCTCCTCGTACTGCTGCCGGTAGGCGGAGCTCGTGCTCAGGAGGTGGGTGTGGTAACTCTGGTCGCTGTAGCCGTATGGGGGCACGTAGGCATACTGGTTATAGTACAGGGATTGCATGTACATGTTGGGGCGCTGCTGGATGACAGATGGCTGCTGACTGGAGCTGCTCAGCTCCGACTTTTTGTCCTCGCAGGCATCGCTCTTCACTTTCCCCTCTATGCTTTCGGGCTCCTCATCCTTTTTTGTCTTTAAGGCCTGGCTCTCCACTCCTGCCTGGCTGCCAGAGTTCAGAGCCCCAGGGCTGGACTGTGCATAACTTGGAGAGTAGTAACTCTCAAAGCCTTGGTAATAGGGCGAGTCTTTGCTCTGTGGCTGAGGGGGGAAAAGTGTTTTCTTAGCCCCTTCCTTAACCAGCTGTTCAGGGTCCTTGGATTTGACGCTGTCCAGCTTGCCCTCCCCATCTTCCCCAGCATCAGAGATGTCAGAGTAGGCGGGGCTGTTGGTTTTCACCGAGCTGGCCTCGGCTCCATTCTGGGTCACCACATGTAAGGGTGTCAGGGGCTGGGTCGGGGTCCCGCTATCTAGGCGGCTGCTGCCTCCGATCGAAGGGCTGGGGGCATTGTCCGTGAAGCTGTAGATCTTATCTGCCTCAGCCTTGATGCTCGCCAGTCGGCTCTGGTGGGGGTCTGAGGAGCCATTCAGGAGCCCCTCCATTTTAATCCCGTCTCCGGACGATTCCCTGTAGGGGCTTTTGCCTTCTTCTGCTCGACACACCTTCCCAGGGGTCAGTGGGCTTTCGAGTTCTTTCGTTGACTCCTTCTTTTTTTTGTCTTTCTTCTTCTTGTCCTTCGCGGGCGTCAGAGCAGGGTTGACGGTGAAGGGCTCCCCCATGACCGTGGGCTTGGGCTGAATGGGCTTCAGCTGGGGACTGTTGGGCATGGCTTGGACCACGGTGGTGGTCAAGCCGGAGGAGGAGCCGGGGCTGGCAGCTGTGAAGGTGGCCGTCTGGAAGGTATAGATTTGCTGGGGTGGGATGGCGGGGGCAATGGGCCGGGCTGACTTTAAGCTCTTGGAAGGAATCTTTTCAGGTTTCAAACTAGACGGTTTTTTACATTTTTCTTTTTCCAGACTCTTTCTTTCCAAAGACTCAAAGGCATCATTGCTTGTTTCGTCCATTACGGAGGGGCCATCGTCAGAGCCATCATTGGACAAGGCGCCAAGGTCTGTGTCTCCTTCCCCGCTCAACTTTTTCTTACAGAGGCCTTTTGTGCTGAATTTGCTGGAAGGGGAAGGGCTATGAGGCTCAATGAGCCGCACTTTGGGGGTGGCTGAGCGGGCAGGGGACAAGGATCCTTTCTGGGAGACAGATGCACCATTGCAGCTGCCAAGGTCTGCGTGGAGGCCCGGCTCCTCTCCATACTCACTGTCGCCATCTGCTTCTGGCTTGCTGTCATCATCTGTGTGTGCGTGAGCTTGGTGGTACTTAAGTCCGTTGATGTGCTTGTACTTCTTGTTGCAGTTTGGGTGGGGACAGTCGATCAGGACTGGGGATGGACAATTTCTGTCCAGAACAGTGGGTTCCACCTTGGTCCCAGGGAGGGGACCAGTGGCCGAGCCCATGGAATTTGTGCGCACACGCTTGCTCCCTTTGGAGTCCTCTGAGCTAGAATTCAGCTCCATGTCTGAAAGGGGTTTATTTTTCCTCTTATTAGCTGAGGAAGGGCTGGCCTTGACATCATCGGAGGTGTTGCTGGCAGGTGGGCGATGCTCCGAAGAATTCTGGCTGCCCCGACGGCCTTTGCTATTGGCTCCTGCTCGGGTTTTGCTGCTGCTCGTGGTCCCTTTGCTGTCAGAGGCTGCGGTGGCCTCGTTGACAGGGGTGTTACTGTTGGGACGCATCCGCTTGCCTCTTCCTCGACCATTGCGCATTTCTAAGTCACTGGTGGGCGAGTCACAGAACCTTGGCAAAGGACAAACACAATAGGATATTACGAGAAAGCATCTTTAAACCGGCTGAGCTATATACCCTTTTTGCGTTAGTTATTATTCAGATACAAGGGTCTTGAGTTTTTGTCTGGGCTGGCCTTGGACTATTATCTTCTACCTATACCTCCTGAGTAGCTGAGATTCCAGATGTGAACCACCATGTCTGGTTTATTTGTGGAGATGGAGCTCCCACTAACTTTTTGCCCGAGCTGTCCACGAACCACAATCTTCCAGATCTCCACTTCCTGAATAGCTGGAATTACAGGTGTGAAATAATGCACCCAGCCCTGCATTTCATTCCTTCCCTCCCCTTATCTTTCTTTCCCATTCTCCCCCCACTTTCTCTTCCTTTCATCCTCCCTTTTTTTTACCTCCCCCACTCCCCCTACCCTGGTCCTGGGGCTTGAACTCTGGGCCTGGATGCCATCCCTAAGCTTTTTTGTTCAAGGCTAGTGCTCTACCACTTAAACCAAAGCTCCACTACCAGACTTTGTGGTTTATTGGAGGTTAGAGTCATGGATTTTCCTGCTTGGGCTGGCTTTGAAATGCAATCCACAGGTCTCAGCCTCCTGCATATCTAGGATTACAGGCATGAGCCACTGGCTCCAGATTTTGTTCTACTTTATATTATTGGAGAACTGAACGTAGGGCCTTGTGCATGATAAAAATTAAACAAACCAAAACCAAAAAAACAACAATAAAAAAAACCAAAACAGCATTCTACCAGCTGAGCCATACCCCCAGACCTACAATTCATACATGCAACCACAATTATAGATTCAGACAGGACTTAATTTGCATTTTGTTTTGGTGTACTAGAGTTTCAACTCAAGGCCTCATGTTTGGTGTGTTCTTATATTACTTGAGTCATGCCTCCAGGCCTTTTGTGCTAGTTTTTTTTTGGGGGGGGGTGGGGAGACTGTGGGGCTTGAACTCTGGGCCTGTCCCTGGGCTCTTCAGCTCAAGGCAAACACTCTACCACTTGAGCCACAGTAACACTTCCAGTTTTCTGGTGGTTAACTGGCAATATGAGTCTCACAGACTTGGGGTTGGGAAGGTGGCTCAGTGGTAGAGTGCTTGCCTCACATTCATGAGGCCCTGGGTTCGATTCCTCAGCACTACATAAACAGAAAAGGCCGGAAATGGCACTGTGGCTCAAGTGGTAGAGCGCTAGCCTTGAACTGAAGAACTCAGGGACAGTGCCCAGGCCTAGAGTTCAAGCCTCACAACCAACCAACCAAAAAAAAAAAAAAGAGTCGCTCATTTTTTTCCTGCCCTGGCTGGCTTTGAACTGTGATCCTCAGATCTCAGCTTCCTGAGTAGCTAGGATTACAGGCGTGTGCCACTGGTTCCTGGCTTCTGCTAGTTATTTTTGACACAGGGCTTCTCAAACTTTTCTACTTGGGCTTCCCTCAGCCTCCTGAGTAGTTAAGATTATAGGTATAAACTATGAGCTTCCAACCTGAGAAAAGATGAAAGATTATCATAGGAAGGGCTGGAGTTGTGGCTCAAGTGGTAGAGCATATGGGGAACAAAGCATACAAAAAAACAAAAACAAAAACAAAAGCATCATCAAGGAGATTGAAGCCAGGTATACTAAGGAACTGCTCATGGTCACAACTGTTGGCTCATGGCAATGTCTGACTAGAATCTAGCTGTATTTCCCCCCCTGCACATTTTACTACAAAAGTAGACTAGATAGAACAAAGTATCCAGCCATCCAATTAAGAGCCCCCTAAATAAGTCCTAAATATCAGATACAGTCAACAGTAATCAGGGGATCTAACCCAGGGCCTCATACATGCTGGGCAAGATCTGAGGATTGAGGTTCAAAGCCAGGCTAGGCAAGGAAGTCCATCAAAATGTTTATCTCCAATTAACTACCAAAAAGTCGAAAGTGGAGCTGTAGTTCAAGTGGTAGAGTGCTAGCCTTGAACAAAAAATTGCAGGGACAGAGCCCAGGCCCTGAATACAGGTCCCAGGACCAACACATAGACATACAGACAAAAGACAAAAAACATCAGCAGTGCATATTTGTTCACGCTTAAAGTTCTCTTTTTGGGCGGATGAGGGGTTTGAACCCAAGGCTTCACATTTGCAAAGAAGATGCTCTATTACCTGAGTCATATCCCCAGCTTGTTCAGACATAGTTACGATTTTAAGGTTTTAGCCTTGAGATGACTACAGGAAAAAGCTAGACATGATCTTAGGAAGGATTTCTTCTTATCCTGTAATCCTCCCAGGAAACATTTAAATGTACAATTCAATGATACCTTCCTTCCTTCCTTCCTTTCTTTCGGTTATGGGGCTTAAATTCGGCCTGGGCACTGTCCCTGAGCTCTTCAGCTCAAGGCAAGCACTATACCAGCGCCACTTCCAGTTTTCTGGTGGTTTTCTTAGAGCTAAGAGTCTCACAGACATTCCTGCCTGGTCTGGCTTTGAACCGCAGTCCTCAGATCTCAGCCTCCTGAGTAGCTAGGATTACAGGTGTTGAGTCACCAACGCCCAGCTCATTGATTTTTAAAATGCCAGATGAATATAGTGCCTTCTCTTGTCTCTACATTATGTCTGAAAAAGGTGGATGTGCAGCTCTGGCAGTAGAAAGGCATAAGAATCAACTGAATAGAGTAGTAGACCGACTACTATAAAACCAGATAGCTCTAAGTGCTCACCTTGGGGGTGCCCAATCATGTCGTGTGCAGTCAAGAAGTGTACCTACATATGTTTTATTTCTCCACGTCACGTTGACCACCAACATCCCTGGAAAATAAGAGGACACAGATATGAGACAAACCCTGTTGGCCTCTGAGAAGCTATTCTTCATTTAAGCACTCTGAAGGATTGCAGAGGGTGGGGTGGTGGTCCACACCTGTAATCCTAGCTACTCAGCTGAGATCTGGGACTCTTACCACCAATTAATCAGCAAAAAGAAACAGAGCTGGTAGGGCTGGGAATGTGGCTTAGTGGTAGAGTGCTTGCCTAGCATGCACGAAGCCCTGGGTTTGATTGGTTACTCAGTACAACATATATAGAAAATGCTGGAAGTGGCATTGTGACTTAAGTGGTAGAGTGCTAGCCTTGAGCAAAATGAAGCTCAGAGACAGTGCCCAGGCCCTCAGTTCAAGCACCAAGACTGGCAAAAAGAAAATCTAGATCCTGAGCTCAAGCCCCAGTATTGGTGCATGCACAGGCACACACATGTGCAAGTGCACGCATGTGCACACACACACCCTTATTTCTTTTAAGCCTCTGGCACCTTAAGGAAATAGTACGTCTCCTAAGAAAAGCAATTAGGCTAAATTTTCTCTGGCTATTAGAAAAGTGAAGTTAACTGGATCTTCCCCCATCCCTCCTCATGATGGGCTGCTCTGCTTACTAACAACCAAATTAAACAGGAACAGTAGCCATTTATTCTAGACAAAGTAAGACTCAGGAGATAGGCACATCATTTATAAGGGTGGATGGGCACAGCTGTATGTAGAAAGCTGCACACAATTAGAAGATGAATGTTACTGCTGCTCTTGAAACAGGTGGGCAGGCGCACATGTTTATAAATGTGGCTTCTTCCTCTGGCATAATCTGTAAACTTGAGCAACAACGAATGAACTAAAGCAAAATCGAGTCAGAGTGTTGGAAGTGGGAGAGAAGAAGAGGAATAATTCTAATATGGAAAGACAAAATGGAGGCATGTTTAAATGTCAGAGGAAACACATTTTGTTGAAGTGTAACACTTCCTACAAGGTTCTCAAATGAGACAGGGAGGAGAAGAACAGGACAGGAAAGGAAAGCAGAAAAATAACAAACTTAACAGACCTGTTTTCTCTATTAGAAGCTAGCTCTAGGGTAACAAGTCAGCTGAAGAAAAATAGGTCCTCTCTGTGGAAAGCTTATTTCTTCTAGTATTTGTAATAAGGAAAGCCTTGGAATGTTTGGAGATAACAATACTGCTTAAAATACTGTAATAGTAATAAATAGTGCTTCTCTAGGTAGTGATTATCTTTACCAAGATCCTAGACAAAATGTCATCAAT
Organism: Dipodomys ordii; assembly: GCF_000151885.1. Classification (NCBI taxonomy): domain Eukaryota; kingdom Metazoa; phylum Chordata; class Mammalia; order Rodentia; family Heteromyidae; genus Dipodomys; species Dipodomys ordii. The sequence continues at coordinate 2,803,285 of NW_012267227.1, forward strand.
CATTATCAAGGTTTATTGTTGGAGTACTATCTCTCCCCACCTCCTTTTCTTTTGTGGTACCGGGAATTGAAGTCACTGTCATATATTAGGCAAGTGCTCTACAACTGACAGCCTCCCAAGTGCCAGGATTACAAGCACAGACTACTATAGAGGGTCGTACTTCTCCTTTCTTTTTTTTTTTTTTGGTCCGGTCGTGGGGCCTGAACTCTGGGCCTGGGCGCTGACCCTCAGCTCATCAGCTCAAGGCTAGCGCTCTATCACTTGAGCCACAGCGCCACTTCTGGCTTTTTTCTTTTTGCTTATGTGGTGCTGAGGAATC
>NW_012267227.1:2804038-2812672 GCF_000151885.1 Dipodomys ordii
GCCTGAACTCTGGGCCTGGGCGCTGTCCCTCAGCTCTTCTGCTCAAGGCTAGCACTCTACCACTTGAGCCACAGCACCACTTCCAGCCTTTTTTCTTTTTTTTGCTTATGTGGTGCTGAGGAATCGAACCCAGGGCCTCATGCATGCAAGGCAAGTGCTCTACCACTGAGCCACCTTCCCAGCCCCAGGAAAGTCCATGAGACTCTTATCTCCAATTAGCCACAAGAAAACTGGAAGTGGTGCTATGGCTCAAGGGGTAGAGCGCTCACTGAACTGAAGAGCGCAGGGACAGTGCCAAGCCGAGTTCAAGCCCCACGACAACGACCACCACCACCACCACACACACACACAAAAAAAGTGGTCAATTTTGAGGCAGGATAAAGAGGACTGATTCTCTCTCTCTCCCTCTCTCTCTTTGGCCGGTCATGGGGATTGAACTCGGCCTGGGTGCTGTCCCTGAGCTCTTCAGCTCAAAGCTAGTGCTCTACCGCTTGAGCCACAGCCACACTTCCGGTTTTCTAGTGGTTTATTGAAGAGTCTCACAGACTTTCCTGCCTGGGCTGGCTTTGAACCATGATCCTCAGATCTCAGCCTCCTGAGTAGCATCTTTTTTTCGTTCCTTCTTTCCTTTCCTTCCTTTTTTTTTTTTTTTTAATAAGGCAGCAATGCAATACTCCCAAGTAGCAGGAGAAATTCCAATCCAAAACCAGTCCTACTTTGCTTTGAAGGATGGATCACAATACCAGCACGTTAGTGTAGTCAAGACTGACCCAAGCCACTATAGTCAGAAGAGTAAATTTTGCCTCAGTTGTATACTTTGCAAGCACCCACTTTCTCTCTGGAGTTTTGTGCATTCGTTCTGAGCTAATCCCTGTCTTTGGAATACTTCCTTCACTTGGCTTCCATTCTGTCCTGGTTTTCCTGTCTTTGTCTAAGTTACTCCTCAGTGTTTTTGCTGTTATTTCATGTTCAGCTAGTGACTCAAGCTTCCATTTTCAGCCCCAACCTTTCCTTCAAGCCCCAGACTTAAATATTCAATTGCAAACATGACATTTTCATTTGGTGCCAAAAGAGAGATCTTAAACTTAACGTGACTTAAGCTCCTAATAGCTATCTTCCTTTTTAGTCTAACCACAAGTCTGAGTCTTTCCCTATTTCAGGTGACGACATTTCCATCTTTCTAGTTGTTTAAGAATCTTGGAGTTTTTGTTTTGTTTTGTTTTTGGTTGTGGGTCTTCGACTCAGGGCCTGGGCGCTGTCCCTGAGCTCTTTAGCTCAAGGCTAGCGCTCTACCACTTGAGCCACAGCGCCACTTCCTTGGAGTTTAATATGACTCCTCTCATACTATCATATCCTACATCTAACAGTCATCAAATCTTGGTGACTTACACTCCCAACCTGTCTAACTGCTCTGTAAATTGCTTCCATCATTATTCCTTTCTGATCTCTTTTTAACATGGGACCTAGAAAGATCCTGTCAAAGCCTCAGTTATTCTGGGCACCCCTATAATCCTAGCTACTTAGGAGGCTGAGATCTGAGGATTACAGTTTGAAGCTAGCCCAGGCAGGAAAATCCACCAGACCCTTATCTTCAATTAAACACAAAAAAGCTGGGAGTATAGATGGGATAGCACTCAGGCTCTGAGTTCAGCCCCAGGACTGGCACACAACACAAACAAACATAAAACACCTACATCATAGTGTATCACTTCTTTGCACAAAACATTTCACCTTTTCAATTTTGCATCATTTGCCTAGCATGCTCAGACTTGCAATATTCCTCCCACAAACTGAGTTTTGAGGTTGCAGGTATGCACTATCACACATGGTTCAATGATGCATGACTTCTGAGACTAAATGGTAAAATGTATTATGGTGGGCTCCTTGTTTTCTCTCTTGGATAAGCCAGCTGCCATGTTGTGAGGATATATAAGCAGTCCTATGGGGAGGCCCAGAAGGCTTTAAACCTGAGGCCTTCTACCAATAGGTATGTGTGCAACCACTATGGAAATTAGTTTGGAGGTTCCTTAAAAAAACTAAAAATAGATCTATGTAATGACCCTGCCACACTACTTTCAGCCATATATCCAAAGAAGTATAAATCAACATATAAGATATCGGTGTATCGGCTGGGAAAGTGGCTCAGTGGTAGAGTGCTTGCCTTGCATGCATGAGGCCCTGGGTTCGATTCCTCAGCACCACATAAGCAGAAAAAGCTGGAAGTGGCACTGTGGCTCAAGTGGTAGAGCGCTAGCCTTGAGCTGATGAGCTGAGGGACAGCGCCCAGGCCCAGAGTTCAGGCCCCACGACCGGACCCCCCCAAAAAAATAAAATAAAAATAAAAAAATGTAAGACAAGGGGCTAGGAACATGGCTTAGTGGTAGAGTGCTTGGCTTGCATGCATGAAGCCCTCAGTAGCACATAAACAGAAAAAGCCAGAAGTGGCGCTGTGGCTCAAGTGGTAGCGTGCTAGCCTTGAGCAAAAAGAAGCTCAGGAACGGTGCCCAGGCCCTGAGTTCAAGCCCTAGGACTGGTAAAAATAAAAAATAAATAAATAAAGACAAAACAAAAAAGAGCATACTTTTCATTAAATATTGTTTTAAAGGTAATTTTTAATGAAAACACATTAATATGTAGAAGATTCATTATTACTTGTTAATTAACTGATAATTCATTCTAGGAGTTAAACTCAGGACCTTATACATTCCTAAGCAGATGCTTTACCACTTGAGTCATACCTCCAGTCTTTATAGCTTTTTTTTCAACTATTTATGATTGGGCCTAGACTCTGATCCTTCTATTTATTCTACCTCCTAGTACAATATGGTAGTCATACAACACCATTCCCAGCTTTTTACTGGGTGAGTAGGTGTCTCACTAACCTTTTGTTTGGGTTGACTTGAACAATGGATCCTCCTGGTCTCTACCTCCAGATAAGTTGGGATTAGAGATATGAGCCATTATGTCCAGTAAATTATTATTTCAGATGACAATGTATATCTATTTTAAGTCTCAGTTTTAATTGCAAATATCATATTAATAATCTACTATATTAACAACCTACTATTATCAAATGATATAAACAAAATCTCTTTTAGGTCCTCAACTTTTGTTGTTGCTTTTTTGAAAGAGGGTCACACTTTGTAGCACATGCTGACCTCAAACTCATGATACCTCGTCTCATCCTACTGATTGCAGAAGTCCATCAGCACTTAGTAATTTTATTTGCAGGGGGGGTGGGAGAGGCCTCGGGGTGCAGACCAGTTCTAGAGCTTGAACTCAGTGACTCAAGCTCTTGCTCAGCTTGTTGTTCATGGCTGGTATTCTTTTTTGGGGGTCAGTTGTGGGGCTTGAACTCTGGGCCTGGGTGCGGTCCCTGAGTTCTTCAGCTCAAGGCTAGTGCTCTACCACTTCCAGTTTTCTGGTGGTTAATTGGAGATAAAAGTCTCACGAAGGGACTGGGAAGGTGGCTCAGTGGTAGAGTGCTTGCTTTGCATGCATGAGGCCCTGGGTTCAATTCCTTAGCACCACATAAGCAGAAAAAGCCAGAAGTGGTGCTGTGGCTCAAGTGGCTAGCCTTGAGCTGAAGAGTTCATGGACAGCACCTAGGCCTAGAGTTCAGGCCCACAACCGCCTCCTCCCCCCCCCAAAAAAAAAAGAATATCACGGTCTTTCCTGCCCAGGCTGGCTTTGAACCATGATCTTCAGATCTCAGCCTCCTGAGTAGCTAGGATTACAGGCATAAGCAACTGGCATCCAGCTTAATTTTTTTTTTTTTTTTGGTTATTGGTTGTAGGGCTTGAACTCTGGGCCTGGGTGCTGTCCCTGAGCTCTTTAGCTCAAGACTAGCACTCTACCACTTGAGCCACAGTGCCACTTCTGGTTTTCTGGTGGTTTATTGGAGATATGAGTCTCATGAACTTTCCTGCCAGGCTGGCTTTGAACCAAGATCCTCAGATCTCAGCCTCCTGGGTAGCTACAATTACAGGTGTGAGCCACCAGCACCCGGCTGAATAATTTTTAAGATAAGCGAGAAAAGGGTTCCTGAGACCAAAAGGCTTGAGAAATGCTAACTAAAGGTATAGTACAGAGGCAGTGTTTTACTTCTGCTTCTTTTCTTAAAAAAAAGTTATTGAAATTGTTGCTATCTTCATGCTGAGAGACAGAAAGTTGGGGACCAGCCAGTTCTTCTATTGCTATCTGTTTTGCCTTCCAACAGCTTGCCCAGTTGGAATGTTCCGTTGCAAGAATTCTGTATCCTGAAGAGAAGCAACTGATGATCTTGTAAAGGAAGCAGGAATCTTTTGGCATAACCAGGAAAAGAATATGGGTTGAAAAAGGAGGTAACAGAGTTGGCTTTCCATAGCATTTAGGTAAGAACCAGCTACCATAGCCTTTCCACACTGCCTCCAAAATCTCTTGGAATAATGTCTTCAATTTCTACATTCCTACTATACACATTTGAATCTGAGTTCTTATGAACTCATTGAATTGTGCTCCCTTACCCAAGTCTTTAGATCTGTTAATCTAGTTAGAAAACAATTGCCAGGTTAATCTACCCCAAATATCACTTTCATGCAACTAGCTAGCAAATCAGTAAATTATTATTCTCCATTCATTGTACCACGCACTACTAGATATACAAAACAAAAACAACAACCACCAAAAAAAAAAAAAAAAAATGTGGTTACTTTTAACAGATCTGAAATATCATTCTGGGATAAGAAATGAGGATGACAATAAACAACTGGTCAAGCATAGTGGTGCATACTTGTCCTGAATGCTTGACTGAGACTGGAGTTCCGGGCCAGCCTGGGCAGCATAGTAATACCCTATCTCAAAACCCAAACCAACTAAACAAACAAAAACAAAACCAATGCTAGTACTCTTATCACTTGGGCCACAGTGCCACTTCTGCCTTTTTCAGTTTATGTGATACTGAGGAATCAAACAACCCAGGGCTTCATGCATGCTAGGCAAGTACTCTACCATTAAGCCACATTCCCAACTTTCTGAGAGACCCTTATCTCCAATTAACCAGAAAAATAGTTGGAACTGGAGGTATGGGTCAAGCCCTGAGACTGCTTAAGGTCCAGAGTTCAAGTCGCAGTAATAGCACAAAACCAATCAACCAGGGGCTGGGAATGTGGCTTAGTGGTAGAGTGCTTGCCCAGCAAGCATGAAGCCCTGGGTTTGATTCCTCAGTCCCACATAAACAGAAAAGGCCAGAAGTGGTGCTTTGGCTCAAGTGGTAGAGTGCCTTGAGCAAAAGAAGCTCAGGGACAGTGCCCAGGTCCTGAATTCAAGCCCCAAGACTGGCAAAACAAAAAACAAAGCAAAACAAACAAAAAACCCTAATCAACTAAATGCTACATTACTGTGGTAGTCATGGAGTGTTACAGACAGAGGAAGAATACATGATTTAGTAAGTCCTAAAGTGTTTTGGATGAGTGTAACATAAATAAGGAAGAGTGAGACTGAGAAATGAAGTGAGGGCATCATAAATTTCAGATATTTCTAGACTTTTCCTCTAGGTGGTGCTGAAGCAACCACTTGGTCATCTATGTCAAGTGGTCCTTCAAAGGTTAACAGGAGAGTAAGAGGTAATTTTTATAAATCCTTGATGACTCTGCTACCAATTTTATAGCCCTCTGGCTAACAGTCTAGTAGTGTGTGAAATTCTGGGCATTATTAAAATATTAAGTTTACAGATAAATAATACAGACCTTAGTAGCTTCTAAACCTACAAAGTCCTACTAAATCAAAGGTGGAAGTGTGACATTGAATAAATTTATCTCTGCATCCAGAAAGTTTATTTTATAGAACGAAGGAAAGAGGAAAAAGCTCTAAGATAAAACAGATGATATTATAACAGGTTACGTTAACCACTACTAATTCAGAAGGTCATAAGGATGCATAAAGTAGGTAATGGATATTTTAGCTTGCCTAAGAAAATAAGGGACTCTTTTTTGTTTTTTGGTCTGTTGTGGAGCTTGAACTCAGGGTCTGGGCACTGTCCCTATGCTTTTTTGCTCAAAGCTAGTACTCTACTACTTTGAGCCAGTGCCACTTCCAGTTTTATTATTTCCAGTAATTGGAGTCCACAGACTTTCCTTTGAACTGTGATCCTCAGATCTCAGCCTCCTGAGTAGCTAGGATTACAGGCATGACACTGGGGCCTGGCTAGTAAGGGACTCTTTTATTTATTTATTTTTGCTAGTCTTGGTCCCTGAACTCTGGGCCTGGGCGCTGTCCCTCAGCTCTTCAGCTCAAGGCTAGTGCTCTACCACTTGAACCACAGCACCACTTCTGGCTTTTTTTTTGCTTATGTGGTGCTGAGGAATCGAACGCAGGGCCTCATGCATGCAAGGCAAGCACTCTTACCACTGAGCCACCTTCCCAGACCTAAAATAGTTTTTTTTTTGTTGGTGTTTTTTAAATTTGGGGACAGGGTCTCACTATAAAGCTAATATTAGCTTATCTCAAACTCCAAAGTGCTGGGATTATAGGCAGGTATCATCACATGCAACTTTTTTTTTTTTTGAAATAAAGTCTTGCCATGTAATCTAGGCTGCCCTGTAACTCATGATCCTTCTGCCTCAGCCCTCTGAGTAGTGTGCCAGTATGTCTGCGAGACTATCAGGTTTTTGTTTTTGTTTTAATGGTCCTGAGCTCAAGGCTAATGCTCTACCACTTGAACCACAGCTCCATTTCTGACTTTCTGGTGGTCAATTGGAGATAACTGGACTTTCCTACCCTGGCTGACTTCCAATTTGTGATCCTCAGATCTCAGTCTTACAAGTAGTTAGGATTTATAGGCGTGAGCCACCAATGCCTGGCTAAGACAACAAAGTTTCTAACGACAGTTTTAAAATAAAATCATTGTAGTATGGACACATGTTCAACTGGCCTCTGGAGCCAAATGGAAGCACTGGTTTCCAAGTAGTGTACCATGCTGGTCACTCAGTCTTGGAAGAGTGATAGTGCACTTTCTGCATAAGTGTGTAGTCTTCTGGCTAATATAGAATAATGAGAGAAAAATGTAAACTGGGAATGGGTTGCCTCACTTAAAAATAAATCTTTTGAATAGCTGAATTTCTAGTACACTGAGTTGGCTGAAGGTGGTGACAGCAGTTAAGGAAACAGTGAGGTGATACACATGACAGAAAGAAAACAACTTCTACTTCCTTGCAAGAGGGAAGCAATTCACACAGAATTATATAGCATGGGGCTCTGGAACACACCTGTGAGAACGCTCTACCCACACATTCTTTATCAGCTATCACTGCCAAGCCTTTAGGTTATCTTAGATATCTTCTCCTTTTATAGTCCTCTGACACCTTCTGCCTTAAGTCTTTTCTCTTCAAGGTCAGTGAGGATCTGGCTGGGAAACACCAAAATTAAGCAGGAGCTGAGCCATGGTCCATGCTCCAGCCTAACCTCCTAGTAGTAGGTGCCCATTGTAGTTCCTAGTTTCCTACTTAAAAATAATCAGGTTGACCTGGACACCAATGGCTCATGCCTGTAAACCTAGCTACTCAGGAGGCTGAGATCTGAAGATCACGGTTTGAAACTAGTCTGGACTAAGAACTCCCCATGAAACTCCAATCTCTAATTAACCACCAGAAAACCAGAAGTGTCACTTCTGGTTTTCTGCTCAAGGCTAACACTCTACCACTTAAGCCATAGCACCACTTCAGCTTTTTTTTGGTGGTTAATTAGAGATAAGAGCCTCACTTTCCTACCTGGGCTGGCTTCCACCCTCAATCCTCAGATCTCAGCATCCAGAGTAGCTAGGATTACAGGTGTGAGCCACCTGCCCCAGGCCAAATCATCTTTTTAGGAAAGAGTGGAAATAAACTAAGCACTATAATGTAGTCAAAGATGCTCCTTTGGTTCTCAAAAATATGACATTTACTGATTGTGTAATTAACAAGGATCTTCTAAGGCACATTATTTGATGATAGCTTAGTTATAGTAAAGTTTCCTGAAAAACAAGCTATATACAAAGCACATGAGCAAAACTATCCCACAATTCTTAGGAACCAAAGTTCTCCATTTAGTATCACATGACAAAACTGTGACAGAGTAGTTATTTCTTGTCATGTCAAGCCATTTGAAAGCAAACACAACCAGCCTTGGGCAAAGTTAAGATGTTCTTTGGGGGTGAGACTGAATGGAATTCATTGTACACATGTGTGGAAATGTTACAACAAAATCTCCCTTGTATGCTAACAACATGGGCTTAATAATGAAATCTAACAATTTCTTTCTGTGTAACATCTTCCTTTACTTTCATGCTTAGGTAAACTTTTCTCAGAGAAATGAAGATAGTCACTTTTTTTGGGTCCATCTTGGGGTTTATACTCTGGGCCTGGGCTCTATCCCTCAGCTCTTCAGCTAAACGCTAGCATTCTACCACCTGAGCCACAGCACCACTTCTGGTTTTCTGGTGGTTTAATGGAGATAAGAGTCTCACAGAGTTTCCTGCTTAGACTGGCTTTTAACCACACTCTTCAGATGTCAGCCTCCTAGAATTACAGGTGTGAGCCACTGGTGCCCAGCAAGATAGCAACTTATTAAGTTGAAATTTGTTTTCTCTTTCTTTCTTTCTTTCTTTCTTTCTTTCTTTCT
>NW_012267227.1:2813397-2836003 GCF_000151885.1 Dipodomys ordii
CTTTAATGCAAATTTAATCTTGAATATATATGTACCTCTATATATTTCTATACAAATGGATGATTTGGCGTGGGTTTCCCCAATACTACACTGAAATATTTTCTTTTCTACTGGACTTGTTTCCATAGAACTTGTTAATGGACTGCCAAATTGTTTTTCCTGTTTTTTTTTTCTTTTTCCTTATTTATTTATTTTTATTTATTTTTTTTGGTCCGGTAGTGGGGCCTGAACTCTGGGCCTGAGCGCTGTCCCTCAGCTCTTCAGCTCAAGGCTAGCACTCTACCACTTGAGCCACAGCGCCACTTCTGGCTTTTTTCTTTTTGCTTATGTGGTGCTGAGGAATCAAACCCAGGGCCTCAGGCATGCAAGGCAAGCGCTCTACCACTGAGCCACCTTCCCAGCCCAGCATGTGTCTCTGGTGTGTGGCTTCTTACTACTTTTAACATTGTTGAGTATGGGGTAAAACACACACACATAACTGGGTACTGGTGGGGCCTGGGTTTGATTCCTCAGCACCACATAAGCAAAAAGAAAAAAGCCAGAAGTGGCGCTGTGGCTCAAGTGGTAGAGCGCTAGCCTTCAGCTGAAGAGCTCAGGGACAGCGCCCAGGCCCAGAGTTCAGGCCCCACGACCTGACGACCCCCCCCCCAAAAAAAAAAACCAACTGGGTACTGCTGGCTCACCCCTGTAATCCTAGCTACTCAGGAGGCTGTGATCTGAGGATTGTGTTTCAAAGCCAGCCCAGGTAGGAAAGTCTGTGAGACTCATCTCCAATATATTACTCAGAAAAAGCTGGAAGTAGTGCTGTGGCTCAAGTGGTAGAGTGCTAGCCTTGAACACAGAGGCTCAGAGACAGCACACAGGGCCTGAGTTCAAGCCCCAGGACTGGCAAAAAAAAAAAAAAATTAGTATGAAAGCTCAGAACAATTTGTTTCAGTGTCATATACCTTACACATTCAGAATCTGAATCAAATAACTTTTGTTTTTTAAAATATGCTACCTCACAAAATGAAAATATACTCTCTTCCTTCTTAGTTCATATTTCCAGGTATAAAATACTAGATGTTTTATGGTCTGCAAAACAAGTGTGAAGCCCTGAATTCAAACCCTAGTACCACAAAAAAAAAAAGCAAAATACAAACCATCACTACAACCCGATCCTAAAATTTATGTGAAAATACAAAATGAAAGAAAAAAAGTTCTTGACTTCCAATCTATGTCCTGAACAAAAATTTAATTCCAGGTAGTTTGTAAATTATCAGAAAACACATAGGAGAATATCTTGACTATTTAAGAACAAGAAAGCCTTTAATAAACAGGACACACACACAAAAAAAAAACCATTAAAAATGGGGCTGGGTGCCGGTGGCTCACGCCTGTAATCCTAGCTACTCAGGAGGCTGAGATTTGAGGATTGCTGTTCAAAGCCAGCCCTGGCAGGAAACTCCGTGAGACTCTTATCTCCCAATAAATCATTAGAAAACTGGAAGTGGCACTGTAGCTAAAGCGGTAGAGTGCTTGCCTTGAGCCGAAGAGTGCAGGGACAGCACCCAAGCCCAGAGTTCAAGTCCCAAAAAAAAAAAAAACAGGGCTGGAAAGGTGGCTCAGTGGTAGAGTACTTGCCTTGTATGTACGAGGTTCTGGGTTTGATTTCTAAGCACCATATAAGTGCTGTGGCTCAATGGTAGAGTACTAGCCTTGAGCTGAAGAGCTGAGGGACAGAGCCCAGGCCCAGAGTTCAGGCTCCATGACCCCCCCCCAAAAAAAAGTATTAATAACAAAAAGGAAAGAAGGCAAAACAGAGTACATAAAAAAGGAATGACTTCCATTCATGAAATCACACTATTATGAGAAAAAGCATGCCTGGCTATACTCAGGAGCCTGATATCTGAGGGTTGTGGTTCAAAGCCAATCTGGAGTAGGGAAGTCTAGAAGACTTTTATCTCCAATTAATCACCATAAACTGGAAGTGGAGCTATAGCACAAGTGGTAAAAGCACCAGCCAACAAAACCCAGGCCCTGAGTCCAAGCCCCAGAACTGGTATGCCCCCACAGAAAAAGATACAAAATATTTATTATAGCAATATAATGTGTGTGTGTGTGTGTGTGTGTGTGTGTGTATATGTGTGTGTGTGTGTGTGCCAAAGACCTTGTAACCAGAATATACAAAGAATGGCTAGTTATAAGAAAAAGATATACAACTGGATCTAAAAGTGGACAGAAGACTTGGACAGGAACCTCATCCAAGATTTCCAAATGACCAATAAACATTTGAAAAGATGCTTAATTTTATTACTTGCCAGGGAAATACAAATCAATATCATAATGAGATACTATTACATACCAATAAGAATAGCTACTGAAAAAGACAAATTCAAGTCTAAGATGTAATCAGGGGGCTACGAATGTGGCTTAGTGGTAGAGTGCTTGCCTAGCATTCATGAAGCCCTGGGTTTGATTCCTCAATACCACATAAACAGAAAAAAAATAGCCGGAAGTGGAACAGTTTTTAAATTAACAGACCCAAATTGCAAATAACCCAAATGGCTATCAACAACTGAATAGTTTATTCACATAATGGAATATGATAAAAATAATGAGACTAAAGCTAACTAACTACATGCAATATGCATGGTATGTTGAGCAGCTCAATATAAAAGAGTGTATATGTATACTAAGTCAGGCGCTGGTGGCTCATGCCTGTAATCCTAGCTACTCAGAAGGCTGAGATCTGAGGATCATGGTTCAAAGCCAGCTCAAGCAAGGAAGTCTGTGAGACACTTATCTCCAATAAAAACCACTAGAACACTGGAAGTGGCATTGTAGCTCAAGCGGTAGATTGCTTGCCTTGAGCTGATGAGTTCAGGGATAGCACCCAAGCCCAGAGTTCAAGCCCCACGACTGACCCCCCCCAAAAAAAAAGAGAGTATATACTATTCTGATCATGTAAAGTTCAAAATAGGTAACATCAACCAATGTTAGCCATCAGAAGTAACGGAGGTGGGGATGAGTTAGGCTATTGGAAGGGAAACATGAAAGGGCTCTGACACTCTAGTGTTTCTTCATCTAGATCCTGGAACATGTAGTGTGTGCACTTAGAAAATTCAGTGTGGTCTGGGAATGTGGCTCAGTGGTAGAGTGCTGGCCTAGCATGCATGAAGCCCTGGGTTCGATTCCTCAGTACCACATAAAAAAATGAAATAAAATAAAATAATATATAAACGAAATTAAAAGAGAAAAATTTAAAAATAGAAAATTCAATGAACTGCACACGTATGCTTCACTCACATATTGTTCAACAAGACCTACTAACATAGAAAGAAACCAAACCTGTGAGTTCATAACTTCTATAGATCAGTACTGGGGTGAGGGGTGACAAAGCAGGCAGCTCCAGAATCAGCTAAAGGGTGGGCTATTTCTATACTTTAGACAGTCTGCCCAACCTTCAGGTCAGGAGTGTCTAGGATGAAATGCAGTAAGACATGGGGAAATGGAAGGTTCCAGTTTCTTTACCAGTTCTTTCTCCATATTGATAGCAATTATAGGGGTATTTATCTACTTCTAAGGAGAAAGTTAAGAGCTAAATGATTTGGGAATTTTTCCCAAAAGGTGGAGGTAATCAGTCAAATGAGGGAGGCAGGTTGTTCACTGAATTGGTTTAGGGTTAAAAGTTTGATTATGAATTCAATGAAGTAGAAACCAGTTTGACAGTCTTTTCTTTTTTTTTTTTTTGCCGGTCATGGGGCCTGAACTCTGGGCCTGGGTGCTGTCCTTCAGCTCTTAAGCTCAAGGCTAGCTCTACCACTTGAGCCACAGCGCCACTTCCAGCTTTTTCTGCTTATGTGGTGCTGAGGAATTGAACCCAGGGCCTCATGCGTGCAAGGCAAGCGCTCTACCACTGAGCCACCTTCCCAGCCCTCTTCTTTCTAAAAGATATCCTGCCCAAAGCAAATAGGAGTGAGCTTGGGGAGAGCAGTTTACTCAATTTTTCACCATAGCCTTTTGATCATATAGTTGTTGCTATGGAGAAGGTTATGAAGGCAGTAAACTAAAGGAAATGAAGGATCTGGCAGGGGTAAGCACAGGAATAGTGGATCAAATAAAGATTCCTTAAGCAATTAGCAAGTAGCAGACCTTTAAGTGACATACTTTCCATGTTTTTCCTAATTCTTGCCCCTCTGAAAGTACATGGGCCTAGTTTGCCACTATAATTTGACTCAAAAACAGAGAACCCTGAATGGGCCTAACAAAGCTAAGTCTGACAGGCAAAATACAATGCCATTTAGCAGTGCTGCCGCATGCCAGGAGGAACCAGCTACCTACCCACCCTATCCTGAGGAAATTATCTCCAGCTGCCTAAATTATAAAGTTGATACCCTGTGATTTCTTTGTTCTGTAAAGCCTAAGGGAGATGCGATAATGAGGTATCAGAAGAAGTAGAGAACAGGGGGGTGGTGTTGGGAAGGGAAAGGAACAGTGAGAGTGAGAGGAAAGAGGTGGTGGTGGAAAGTAGGGGAGGTGCGGGGGGGGGGGACGTTACTGATATTAAGAGGCAGACGCAGCCTCAGTAGCAACAAGCCTGGGAGCAAAGATCTGCCTGAACTGGTCTCAAACTGCTGCTATGGGAGAAAAGGCTAGTTGCCAAGTTTGTTAATAGCTTTGCCCACTGTTGTTACAGCAGCATTATCAACCAGAGAAAGGTTAGGGCCTGTTTTTAGCAGTGCAAGCACTGAGACCAAAGGACTAGACATCTTCCTGATCATATGACAACCAATGACAACAAAGATTATATCCCCTCTTCTGTCCTACACAAATGATCTTTGTGTATATATCAGAGTTAGAAGGACTACAGGTATCATGTAGTCAAACCTCCTAATTTTATAAATAAGGAAACTAAGGCCTAGATAAGGAAAACGACCTGAGCAACAGTGTAAGAAAACACTAACACTCTCAAATGGGGCCTTTCTCCCTTCCAAATTAACTTAGTTAGGGCTAGTGATCAGTCCCATGACATACAGGAACTATAATGCCTAGGCATCACTCATCAGCTGAATGTGAAATATCAGGAAATAAACTAGTTGTTAAAGGACGGCACTGGTAACAAAATAGGCCAGTGTCTGTGTATAAGAAGATTTTTGTTATGACATCAAAAGAGTCTCATTTGGAAGCAAGCTTACTTGTCTGCCAACCCACAGCCAGGCCACCTGTACTGCTTGTCTATGTTTTGCTAGATAGAAAGGAGGAGGTGAGAAGAGGTGGGTGAGAACAAATAAAATGGGGGCATTTCTTTCTCTTGAAGATGAGGCTGCTTCGCAAAATGAAACCCAGAAAACCATGTGACTGAAATTTTTCCTTAGGGCTTCAGGATTTAAATATATGAAAAGTGGACAGATAACATATTCTACAAGGATATAAATAAACATGTCAGGCTCTAAAGTATCTACTGAGAGCAAGTAAGCTGCTAGGTGTTGGCTGTTGTTTTGCGTGGCGGAGGGGTAGGAGAAGTGGATGTATTGATTTCCCTAATGTTTTCTTTGTGTGGCTGCTGTTGCCATGTGGTGCTCTGTTGCTATGAGGAGTTGTGGTGCCAGACAATGGCTGCTAGGCTTTTTATGTCTGTGCAATTGGGTAGAGCTGTTTCTGCAGGTGTCAGGCTAAGCAGTGGGGAAAGCTTGGTCATCATGGACCATCTCTCTCTAAGTGAGTGCTACCCGAGGAAAGCCTGAAGGTGAGAAGGCATTAATTATAGCCTATGAGAAAGGAAAACCAGCAGCTGGGCACCATCTCACTTTTCCAGTACAAATATTAACAGTTACGTATTTCTGAGTTCACTTATACACTGCAACGTCAGAATCAATCACAATAAACAACAGTAACTACCAAGGTTAACGTTTTTAAGAAGAAAGATTAATAGAGCTTCCCTTTCCCCTTGAGTGAGAAGGATAAAGACCCACAGCCAATTCTGCACTAGATGAGGATGAAGAATCATTGGGTCAGGTTGTCAGCAGAGCCACCACAGGCAAACTAACTTCCTGTTAAGCAAAACCACTGCCTATTACTCTGATAATGAGAAAAAGAAAAGCCACAGACCAAAGAGCAGAGCTCAACCACAGAGTTTGAAGCAGGGCCAAATGTTTTCCTGAGTAACAGAGGCTGGAGTATAGAGAAGTCACCATGGATCTGTACAGATGTGAGCTACGTTCCCACTCTCTTCCCACATTTCCTTCCCACTATTCCCTCCATCTCAGAGTATATACACACATGTATAATCAAAATTATAAGCCACTAGTTACAAGCATTAAACTTATTGTTGTTTTTGTTTTCTAGTCATGGGCCTGAGTGCTGTCCCTAAGCTCTTTTGCTCAAAAGTAGTGCTCTACTACTTTGAGCCACAGTGCCACTTCTTATTTTCTGGAGATTAATTGGAGGAGTTTCCTGCTTGGGTTGACCTCAGATCTAAGCTTCCTAAATAGCTAGGATTACAGGTGTGAGTCACTGCTATCTGGCTGTTTTTGTTTCTGTTTTGCTTTTTTTTTTTTTTAAAGTGGGGTCTTACTATGTAGCCCAACCTTAACCTCAAACTGGAAAATTCTCCTACTTCATGGTCCCAAGTGCTGGAATTACAGGCATGTACCACTACCCCTGGCTTAAGTAAGTTAAAAAAAGAAAAAATTGGCTCCTCAGTTCTATTTGTCACATTTCAGGTGCTCATGTCTGACAACCATTTCAAACAGAGCACATCCATCACAAAAAATTCTAATGGGAAAGTACAGATTTAGCCCAAGACCTTTGTTTGACAAATTCAAAATCTGAAAACAGAAGTTAACTTACTTCCCCAAGATCACACAGCTAGCTAAAGGTACAACGTGTACTAGAACCCAACTCTCCTAATGCTAGTTCAAAGATGTTTGTACCATACACTGATGCCTTGAGAAGCTCTGTATTTCTTTAGAAGTTCTAAGTACTTCCTAACATACCCTGTTGTAGCAATGGATAACCTGAAGTGGACACAGGGTGGCACCAGGCTTCCTAGGTTTACTAGTCCGTGTAAATGACATAATCCTTAACAAGGGGAAAAACTGTAGACTTCTTTCTTCCCACCAAATGAGAACTCAGTTTTGGAAGATAGGCCAAAGTTATTTTTCACACTGGTTGACATACAAGGAAGTCACATTCTGGCTTCAGAAATATAAATATAGGCGTTACAGTTCCTTCCTCTTTCCTCTCCTCTCCTCTTCTCTCCCTCTCCTCTCTCCTTTGTTTTTTTGTCAGTTGCGGAGCTTGAACTCTGGGCCTGGGCGCTGTCCCTCAGCTCTTCAGCTCAAGGCTAGCACTCTACCACTTGAGCCACAGCGCCACTTCCAGCTTTTTCTGCTTATGTGGTGCTGAGGAATCGAACCCAGGGCCTCATGCATGCATGGTAAGCACTCTACCACTGAGCCACCTTCCCAGCCCCTTAAAAGTAATTTCTACATGGGTAGGAGGATTAGTTACAAATGAAATGTCTTTTTAAACAGCAGAACAGCAGAATCCTCTTTAAATAAGGATTTCAAAGGAGTGTAACATACCTACAGGTAGCACAGATAAGAGCCAGGACTTACCCACTCTGGCATCCCTTATTCCTGTTGCAGCCACCGAGGGTTCTCCATGCTCATATTTAAGAAAGTATAACTTTTCTGAAGGTATCTGAAGGTTTCACCCCTGACTTGCATAGTTTTAAAGGGATGATGGTAGAAGCCATTGCTTAAAAAATAAAAAATCAGCCGGGCGCTGGTGGCTCACGCCTGTAATCCTAGCTACTCAGGAGGCTGAGATCTGAGGATCGCGGTTCAAAGCCAGCCCGGGCAGGAGAGACCGTGAGACTCCTATCTCCAATAAACCACCCCAGAAAACCGGAAGTAGCGCTGTAGCTCAAGTGGTAGAGTGCTCGCCTTGAGCTGAAGAGCTGAGGGACAGCGCCCAGGCCCAGAGTTCAAGCCCCATGACCGACAAAAAAAAAAAATAAATAAAAATAAAAAATCAGGCATGGTGGTTCACAGTTGTAATCTTAGCTACTCAGGAGGCAAAGATCAGGAGGACTGTAATTTGAAGCTAGCCCAAGGGCTAGGAAGGTGGCTCAGTGGTAGAGTGCTTGCCTTGCATACATGAGGCCCTGGGTTCATATCCTCAGCACCACATAAGCAGAAAAAAAAAAAGCTGGAAGTGGTGCTGGTGCTATGGCTCAAGTGGTAGCGCTCTAGCCTTGAGCTGAAGAGCTGAGGGACAGCACCCAGGCCCAGAGTTCAGGCCCCATGACCAGACCCAAAAATACAAGGAAATAGAAGCTAGCCCAAGCAAAAAGTTCATGAGACTCCATCTTAACTGATAAAAGCTGGGCATATGGCATATAGCTATTGTTCTAGCTATATAGAAAGTATAAATAGAAGGATCAAGCCAGGCGCTGGTGGCTCACGCCTGTAATCCTAGCTACTCAGGAGGTTGAGATCTGAGGATCTCGGTTCAAAGCCAGCCTGGGCAGGAAAGACTGTGAGACTCCTATCTCCAATAAGCCACTAGAAAACTGGAAGTGGCGCTGTAGCTCAATTGGTACAGTGCTTGCCTTGAGCTGAAGAACTGAGGGGCAGTGCCCAAGCCCAGAGTTCAAGCCCCACGACCAACAACAACAACAACAACAAAAAGGGATCAGACCTAGGCCAGCCTAGGAATAAATGTAAGGTCTTATTAAAAAAAATAAAGTAAAAGCTAAAAAGGAGTGGCTCAGGCTGGGAATGTGGCTCAATGGTAGAATGCATGGCAGGTAGCATGCATGAAGCCCTGGGTTTCATTCCTCAGTACCACATAAACAGAGAAAGCCAGAAGGGGTACTGTGGCTCAAGTGGTAGAGTGCTAGCCTGAGCAAAAGCAAGCTCAGGGACAGTGCGCAGGCCCTGAGTTCAAGCCCCAGGACTGGCAAAAACAAACAAACAAACAACAACAAAAACCTCAGAGTCCTTTTTTTTTTTTGTAGATCATGGGGCTTGAACTCTGTGGGCCTGAGTGCTGTCCCTCAGTTCTTCAGCTCAAGGTGAGTGCTCTACCACTTGAGCTACAGAGCCACTTCGGTTTTCTGGTGGTTTATTGGAGATAAGAGTTTCATGGACTTTCCTGCCAGGGCTGGCTTGAACTGTGATCCTCAGATCTCAGCCTCCTGAGTAGCTAGGATTACAGGTGTGAGCCACCGGTGCCCAGCTAAACTCAGAGTTTTATACAAGCCAGCCAAGTACTCGTGTGACTAAAGCCTTAATTTTATTCTTTTTGTTTTTTCCTTACTAGTTACTTATTTATTGATAGCACTGAGGTTTGAACTCAGGGCCTCCCACTTTTTGGGAAACATTCTATCACATAACATGCCGCCAGTCCTTTAGTTACTTTTCAATGAGGATTTTGTGTTTATGCCCAGCATTCCACTAAGCTGGAATGACAGGGATGTCACCATGGCCAGTCTTTAAAGAATAACATGGGGGTGTCCTGAAATTTTTTTTGCCTGGCTAATGGTCTTTCCAATGCCTGCCTCCTGAATAACTAGGATTATAAGCATGAGCCACCATGACCAGTTCCCCCCGCCCCAAGACTTCTTTTTCCCAAGGCCAACACTCTACCACTTGAGCCACAGCACCACTTCTGTTTTTTTCTGTGTATGTAGTACTAAGGAATCAAACCCAGGGCTTCATGTATTCAAGGCAAGCACTCTACCACTAAGTCACATTCCCAGCCCAAGATGTTTATTTTGTAATGAAATAAGGTCTCATTAATTTTGCTTGGACTGGCTTTGAATTTACTTACAATCTTCCTGTTTCAGATTCATAGAAATTAGGATTAAAGTCATCTGTCACCATACCCAGTATATATGCTTATTTATACTATTTGTGTGTGTGTGTGTGTGTGTGTGAGAGAGAGAGAGAGAGAGAGAGAGAGAGAAAGAGAGAGAGAGAGAGTTCTGGAGCTTGAATTCTGGGTGCTGAGCTTTTGCTCTCAAGGCTAGCACTTTACCACTTAGAGCCATGGTGCCACTTACGGTTTTCTGGTGGTTAAGTGGAGATGAGTCTCAGACTTTCCAGCCTGGGCTGGCTTTGAACCATGATTCTCAGATCTCAGACTCCTGAGTAGCTAGGATTACAGATTTGAGCCACTAGTACCTGACATATGCCCTATTTTAAGGCTTCTTATATATTGTCTCTAGGGCCTTGGGTTAAGATTAAAGTTCATAAACCTGGAATAGACTTGGTATTTGCTACTTTGATTTGAAGTGAGAAAGTCAGACAGTCAAATCAGTGTAGTCAGATCCTTATAAGCTTCAACAGCAACTAAACAAAGAAAACATACTACACTACATTTGGGTATTCTTACTTTTTGTTTGTTTTGAGTTTTTTTTGTCTTTTGCTGGTCTTGGGCCTTGAACTCTGTGCCTGGGTGCTGTTCTTAAGCTCCTTTTGTTCAAGGCCTCTTGATCTACAACACCACTTCTGGTTCTCTTCTGTGATTAATTAGAGATAAGAGTCTCACGGACTTTGCTGCCTAGGCTGGATTTGAACTTCCATCCTCAGATCTCAGCAGGCTGAGAGCCTACTAGAGGCATGAGCCACCAGCACTGGGCTACATTGGGTATTCTTAACAGTCTGAAGGATAGACTGAGTCAAGGAGGAGCTTTGCAGTGCTGGCTGAATTATGAACAGCATAAAGAGAAGAATCTGCAAAAAAAATTCAAAATGGGGCTGGGAATGTGGCTTAGTGGTAGAGTGCTTGCCTAGCATGCAGGAAGCCCTGGATTTGTCCTCAGTACCACACAAACAGAGAAAGCCTGAAGTGGTGGTGTGATGCAAATGGTAAAGTGCGAGCCTTGAGCAAAGTGCCCAGGCCTTGAGTTCAAGCCCCAGGACTGGCAAAAAATAAAAAAAAATCAACAAAGGAGGGGGTAACAATGTTCGACAAGAAATGTACCCATTACCTTACTCATGAAACTATAACCCCTCAGTACAGCATCTTTACAATAAAATAAAATTAAAATAATAATAATAAAAAAAAAATCAATGCCAGGCATCAGTGGCTCACACCTGTAATCTTAGCTACTCAGGAGGCTGACATCTAAGGATCTCAGTTCAAAGCCAGCTAGGACAGCAAGTCTGTGAGACTCTTATCTCCAATTAACCACCCAAAAACCAGAAGTGGTGCTGTGGTTCAAATGGTAGAGCACTAGCCTTGGGCTGAAGAGCTCAAGGACAGTGCCCAGGCCGAGTTCAAGCTCCAAGACTGACAAAGAACAAAAAAAAAAAAAATCAAAATGTCTCTAGGGTAAAGTCTAACATGAGTGCTAGGAAGAGGAGAGGAAAGAAATACTGTAGAAATGAAAGGCAAAGAAACCAAGAATCACTGCCACTATGACCCCTATAATACTATTCTTACAAGGTGATTCATTTCTACAGGGGCCTTAGCACCCTCCATTCTACCCATAGACCAAGTCTTCACAGCTTCTTTCTAAGCTGGAAGAACTGTTCTATTTGAAGATAGTAGTTTTCTGGCCCAAAAATAAAAGAAAAAAAAATAAAAAGGAACTCAAAAAAGAAAAAAAAAAAAGTCAGATACAGACAGAGCACAAAGGCCTAGAATTTTTTTTCCCCAAAGCATCCTATGTTGTTCTTATTAACTTGAGGACTGACTTAGTACTCTCTAGATCTTATAATCTTTAGGGAATCATTTTTACAGGAATTCTTCTCTGACTTGAAAAGGAAAGTGAACCAACCATGATCTCAATCAGACCTTTGCCAACTGAAAATTGAGGTAAGACTCTCTGGGATGGCCAGAAAGCAAAGGGAAGTAGAGTATATCATTGCAGAACAGTTCTTTTACCCTTGTGATGAGAAGAAAAAAGAGTGAAGAACTAAACCTTGAAATACAATACCGTAAGTGGGAGAAAATGTAGTATTAAAAATAGAACTACAAGCCGGACGCCGGTGGCTCACGCCTGTAATCCTAGCTCCTCAGGAGGCTGAGATCTGAGGATCGTGGTTCAAAGCCAGCCCTAGGCAGGAAACTCTGTGAGACTCTTATATCCAATAAACCACTAGAAAACTGGAAGTGGTGCTGTGGCTCAAGTGCTAGAGCACTAGCCTTGAGCTGAAGAGCTGAGGGACAGCGCCCAGGCCCAGAGTTCAAGCCCTGCAACCAAAAAAAAAAAAAAAAACCAAACCAAAACAAAACGAAAATAGAAGTCTTGGCACCAGTAGCTTACGCCTGCAATCCTAGCTACTGAGGAGGATGAGATTTGAGGACTGAGGTTCGATGCCAGCCTGGGCAGGAAAGGCTGTGAGACTCTTATTGCCAATGAACCACCAGGAAACCAGAAGTGGCACTGTGGCTCAAAGTGGTAGAACACTAGCCTTGAGCAAAAGAGCTCAGGGTACAGTGAGCAGGCTCAGAGTACAAGCCCTATGACTGACAAGGAAAAAAAAAGCTAGGTGATGGTGGCTCATGTCTGTAATCCTAGCTACTCAGGAGGCTGAGATTTGAGGTTCAAAGCCAGTCCATACAGGAAAGGCCATGAGACTCTGATCTCCAATTAACCACCAGAAAACTGAAAGTGGTGCTGTAGCTCAAAGTGGTAGAGCATTAGCCTTGCTAGCCTTAAGCAGAAGAGCTCAAGGACAGTGCCCAGGCCCTGAGTTCCAGCCCTACAACGGACAAAAAACAACAAAACCCCTACAAATCTTATAGACTTAGAAAAATAAAACCAGTCTTAAACTTACGGGATTTATTCTGAATGTGAGAGAAGTTCAGAAATTATTTTGACATGATTACTAAATTGAAGCATTATAATATCTGCTAAATATTTTAGCATCGATCCAGAAATAACAGTGATATGGATGCACTCATTTATTCACCCAAAAAATAATTCTTTTTGAGACAGGATCTACAAAGCCCATGGTGGCCTGGAGTTCATTTTGTTGTTGTTGTTGGTCGTGGGGCTTGAACTCTGGGCTTGGGGGTTGTCCCTCAGCTCTTCAGCTCAAGACTAGCACTCTACCACTGGAGCCACAGCACCACTTCCTGTTTTCTAGTGGTTTATTGGAGATAAGAGTCTCACGGACTTTCCTGCTCAGGCTGGCTTGGAATTGTGATCCTCAGATCTCAGCCTCTTGAATAGCTAGGATTTCAGGCGTGAGCCACTGGCACCTGGCTGGAGTTCATTTTATAGTCTAGCTTGGCCTCGAGCTTTCCCATTTTCCTGCCCAAGTGCCAGAATTCCAGGTGTGTGCCATGCCCAATTTAGTTTTCATTTTCTTTTTTGAGTCAAATATTTTTGAAAGCATATTACAGGTGCTAAGTGTTGGTGACAAAACAGGGACTCTAACTAGATGCCAATGGCCCATGCCTGTAATTCTAGCTACTCAGGAGGCTCAAATCTGGAGATCATGACTCAAAAGCCAGCCCAAGAAGAAAAGTTCAGGAGACTCTTATCTCCAATTACCTACCCCACCCTTCGCTCCCTGTCAAAAAAAGGGCAGGAAGTGGTAGAGTGACAGCCTTGAATGAAAAGGGACAGTTAGGCACCAATGGCTCATCTCTGTAATGGTAGCTACTCAGGAGGCTGAGATCTGAGGATCATGGTTTGAAGCCAATCTGGGCAGCAAAGCCTGTGAGACTCTTATCTCTAATAAACTACCAAAAAAGCCAAAGTGGAGCTGTGGTTCCAGTGGTAGAGTGCTAGCCTTGAGAAAAAGTGGCTCAGGGCCAGCACCCAGGCCATCAGTTTAAGCCCCGAGACCAGCATCAAACAAAACAAAACAAAACAAAAAAACAGCTAAGAGACAGAGACCAGGTTCCTCAGTCCTAATACTGGCACAACACAAAAACAACAAGTCACTGAGCTCATAAGATTTTCTAGCTGGGTGCTGGTAGCTCACGCCTGTAATCCTAGCTACTCAGGAGACTAAGATCTGAGGATCCCAGTTCAAAGCTGGCCTGTGTAGGAAAGTCTGTGAGACTAATCTCCAATAAACCACTCAGAAAACCGGAAGTGGTGCTGTGGCTTAAGCAGTAGAGCATTAGCCTCGGTTGAAGAGCTTAGGGACAGCCAGGCCCAGAGTTGAAGCCCCACATCTGGCAAAAAAAAAAAAAAAAGATTTTCTAAAATAGTGGAAAAGCTGGGGCATGGTAGAGGGGCGAAAATAGGAGGGCAAAGAATGGAGGAAAAAAAAGGAAAATAGAGAAAAGGAAACAAAGGCAGGAAGGCAGGAAGACAAGGAAGAAAGGAATGGAAGGAGAGAGGAGAGGGGAAGAGAGGGTAGGATATATTAAGAGTACCTAAAGCCAGGGGCCAGTGGTACACACCTGTAATCTTAGCTACTCAGAAGGCTGAGATACTAGGATTGAGGTTGAGATATTAGGATTGAGGTTTGAAGCCAGCCTGGGCAGGAAAATTCCTGAGACTCTTATCTCTAATGAATCAGCAAAAAGTAGAAAGTGGAGTTGTGGCTCAAGTGGTAGAGTGCTAGCCTTGAGCAAAAAAGCTAAGGAAGAGCCACCTAGGCCCTGACTTTAAGCTCTGTAGTACTAGTGCGTACACGAATACATGCATGCATGTGCACACACACACAGACAGGAATGTGGTAATTGGTTGATAGTGACAACTAAATCATAAATTTAGTTTAGAGTAAAAAGAAAAGAAAAGCTTGTCCTATCCCTATGGCAGGGAGGAAATTAATTGATATATTCAATATATTTAGGTAGGAGGTCCTGAAGGTTGCTTAATGGTACATAGATGGTCTCTTTTCTTTTCTTTTTTTTTTCCATTATGGTCTCAGGCACACAGTAAACTTCATCGGCAATATTTTTTTTAACTAACATATTTTTTAAATTAATTAATTAATTAATTTTTTGTTGGTCATGGGGCTTGAACTCTGGGCCTGGGCACTGTCCCTGAGCTCTTCAGCTCACGGCAAGAGCTCTACCACTTGAGCCACAGCACCACTTTCATCAGCAACATTCTTTTTTTTTTGTTGGCCATGGGGCCTGAACTCTGGCCTGGGTGTTGTCCTTCAGCTCAAGGCTAGCATTCTACCACTTGAGCCACAGCACCACTTCCAGCCTTTTCTGCTTGTGTGGTGCTGAGGAATCCAACCCAGGGCCTTATGCATGCAAGGCAAGCACTCTACCATTGAGCCACTTTCCCAGCCCCTCATCAGCAATATTCTTGAAAGCTGAAGATTTACTATATTCCTAATAATGAGATAGCTAAGAATACAGAATGCTTTATCTAGAACACATTAGCACCCACTGCACAGAACTTGGAATATCGAACAACAAAATATTCAAGTGAACAGAATTCTGGTAGAATAAAATGCCTACTTTTTCTATTTTTTTTTCTGTTTTTCTTTCTTTCATTTTGTAGTACAGGGATTTGAAATCATGGCCTTGCACTTCCTAGGTAGGTGCTTTTAGTATTGAGCCACTAGCCCTAAAATGTCTGAATTTCTGACTAGTTAGGTCTGTGATAGTAATTAGCTGTGCTCTTCTGGGCCTCTAAACTCCTCAGAGTGAGGATGCTTTGAAAATCTGGCTACTGATACAGAAACATGATGGCAATGAGACCTAGCTCCTCCACATAGATTTTGATGAAGACTTGGACTCTTTATTAAAAGAATATGTTGGAGAATCCTGCTGCCACCAGATGTTACCAAGAAAGCTGAACTACTTGGTTAAATACATTTTGTACTTTTATTCTACATTTGTTTACTTTTATGAACTTTCCAAACAGAAGAAATCTGTTGGGCAGCAGCAACCTACAGCAAGTCAACTGTTTAGTTAATGGAAGACTGAAAACAAGACCGTGTAAACAATTCCCTGTTGACCTGGCTTATAAAGTCTGTGCCAAGTGACAGATGTATGAAGTGGTGTAGGTGGCTGGCAACCAGTGGAAGGAAGGAGTTGGCCATGCTTCTAGGTGTAAAACATTGGCATTGGCACTCTTTAGGAGAGGGAGATTCTGCTAAGGAGTTTGCTGCTATCCTCTGTGTGTGCACTGCTAGCAAGATGTGGACCTAAGACTTCATACAAATATCTGGCAGTGGTTATAACAGTAAGCCCCTACTGGCTCTTCTTCTGGAGCAGGTTGCGATGGGATGGGAAAGCATGTATACCACTTACCATCTTCTGTTTCCTGCCACACGATGCCTTCGAGGTTGACGCTGGTTCCAGGTTCACAGGGGCCCAAGCACTCAGGCTCTGTGGCTAGAGCCACATCACATGTGTTGACCCCAACTGATCGGGTTCGAACCATGATCTGCTCACAGGGAGATGAGATGTCATTATTGACTACTGGCACCAAAAGGTGCAAGGGTAGCACCGCTGGTGTGGAGACAGGGGACTCCATCTGTGGAGGAAGAGAAAGTAGTAGCTGAGCAATAGGATCATTTAGAGGAGACATCTAAATATTTAAAATACTAAATATATTAGAAAATAGTTAATCTAGTCCTATATCCTTTGCTATCAGAGTGCAGTAGAGATATATGTCCTCCTCTTTAAGTTCCAGCTCATGATACCACTACAAATGTAGAGGTTTAGATGAGAGCACCCTGTGCTAAGAGAAGTTCTATTCCTACTAGGAATTTTTCCTCATAAACTCTGCTTGGCTAGAAGTGGTTTTGGTCTTTTGTCTTCCAGACTCTATTTTTTTTTTGGGGGGTGGGGCTTGTCTCAGGGCGCTGTCCCTGAGCTCTTTTGCTCAAAGCTAGTGCTTTACCACTTTGAGCCATAGCTTTACTTCTGATCTCCTGTAATTGGAGATAAGAACCTCAAGGACTTTCCTGCCTGAGCTGGCTTTGAACCAGATCCTCAGATCTCAGCCTCCTGAGTAGCTAGGATTACAGGCATGAGCCGCTGGCATATGGCTCTATTTTTTCTTGTCTTATTAAAATTCTCTAGTATAAGAGAATCAGGGCCAATTTTGATTATATTAAAGCATCTAACTAAGACAAGACCCAGCTTCTGAGGTATTTTTCTGTAACCATTATTGCTTCTTACCAATCGAGTAGTATATGTATATGTATGTGTATATATGTATGTATATGTATATATTTTGGTGCTGGTCCTGGGGCCTGAGCTAGAAGCTCCACCTCCAACTTTTTCGTGGTTAATTGGAGATAAGTGTCTCACAGACTTTCTGCTCAGGCTGGCTTTTAACCACAATCCTCAGATCTCTGCTTCCTCAGTAACTAGGATTATAGGCATGAGCCACCAACACCCAGTAACGATCAGTATATTAACTGTATTATATAAATACAAGTGGAGACAAAGGAATATTCAGAATTGGCAATGCCATGATTTCTAATAATCTTAGGAGCTTTAATACAACTTTAGCTAGAAGGAAATGTACTTAAAAGATACCAGAGAGCTGGGAGCAATCTGATGGGGATTTTTTGACCCTCAGAGATTTTAACAGTGGGTAGTTAATGACAATTGCATTTTGGAGTAGGACTCTAACTTCAGATTTATGTCAGAAGGTGCTATTACTACCCAAGAGTCAATCCAAAGCAATCTAACAGTATACAGACAGATAAAAACAGTTAAAACACCAGAGATAACACAGAAGATACACAGTTGTAATGGGTAGTAGTATCTCTCTCTCACGTATCAAAGTGGCACTCAATACATATATAAACTTATTTTCTTTGAAGATTAAGTATGAAACCAATTAGTAAACATAGACAACAATGATCAAGGATTAGGACTCCTCCTTATGAAAGATTTGTAGTCAGAATAAATATAGCTCTTCAATAGCCATTCAGAGAGAGTTGCACATATATCCACAACCCAAACTTCTGGACAGTTCTGCAATAGAGTTCTGGTTCTGAATTTACTACATAACTATCACTTTACTGGTAATCCACCACTTTTCTTTCCCCAATATATGTACCTTCCTAGCCTCAAAAACTAGTCTAGAAGTTTTCTGAATACTGCCTCCATTCTTGGCAGTTGGCTCTGAGTTTTTGGCCTATAATGTAATCAACATTGCAGATTAACAATGTGAGACCACAGTCTGCTCATACACTGACTCTGATTAATTCTGGTCCCTAAATAGTTGCTGTAACATTATCCTTATTGCTTATGCGCATGCATGCACACATGCACACACACGTACAAGCACACACACACATACACACCTTACTCTACCTTTTTTATACAATGAAATAGAAGTAGGAGACTATATAAAACTTCTGCCAAAGTCATGCTTTGCTTTTTTTGAAAAGGGGGAATTAATAATTTAAATTGGCAACCTTCTTAGGATATGGTGACTCTTGAAATTTTTCATATATAAATTTGAAGGCTATACAGCATTCAGAAACTCTTTGAACATACCTACATAGCAACAGCCCAGACTTCCCATTTCTCAGACTTTAGATAGGAACCTGAGAGTAGCCAAACTATTCGCAACTGTGAACATCTTGACTCTTAAGTGACAAATGGATTAGAAGGCAAGATTGCATCATATGATGATCATGGTGAGAGGTCAACATAGAATGTTCACATTGATCACCTGCCAACACACCGTTTGCCATGGACAGTATTGTTTCAAAACACCCCACAACCTCATGTTATACTAATGTCTGTATGTGAAATCATTTTGAAATGATGAAAATTAAGCATAAAAATTAAGTATTTTCACTGATCATGAAAATTTCAGTGTGAATTAAGGATAAATGTGACATGTAAAGTAATGAATCTGGGCTGGGATGTAGCTCAGTGGCAAAGCGCTTGCCTAGCAAGTACAACGTCCTGGGTTCCATCCCCAGTACCAAAAAAGAAAAAGACAAATGAATCTGTTCTCTCGATTGAAATATCCAAAAAAAAAAAAAAAAAACCAAAAACCTGAAGGCTATAAACAGAGAAAATGTAAACTGGAATCTCCCTAATGCTCCTTTGCAGTATCTGAATATGGCTCTAATCCTTAAACTCATTCAGGAACAAGGAACATTATAAGAAAACACTTGAGAGTCACTAGGAAGGGAAAATTAGATAAAGACAATACAGATCATCTCTACTCCTGGCTGCCCTGGAAGCTGTGTGTGTGTGTGTCTGTGTGTGTGTGTGTCTGTGTGTGTGTGTGTCTGTATGTGTGTGTGTGTGTCTGTGTGTATCTGTGTGTATCTGTGTGTGTGTCTGTGTGTGTCTGTGTGTCTTTTTCCTTTTGGTACCAGAACTTAAACTGGCACTCTTGCTGAGCTTGAGCCAAACCTCTTGTCCACCATTTTGCCAGTTAACTGGAGACAGAATCTTAGGGACTTTTCTGCCTTAGCTGGCCT
The DNA here is from genome assembly GCF_000151885.1 of Dipodomys ordii. Classification (NCBI taxonomy): domain Eukaryota; kingdom Metazoa; phylum Chordata; class Mammalia; order Rodentia; family Heteromyidae; genus Dipodomys; species Dipodomys ordii. The sequence continues at coordinate 2,832,732 of NW_012267227.1, forward strand.
TGAACTGTGATGTTCCAGGTCTCAGCCTCTTGGGTAGCTAGGATGACAGGTGTGAGCCAGGGCACCCATCTAGTATGTGCCTTTCTTTCACTTAGGTTTGTTCCTTTCTCTGCACTTTTTTCCACTAGCAAGATAAATTCCTGCAAGGACCTCTTTCTTGTACAAAGAAATTGACCTAAGCCTTCTCTCCTGTGAAGTTGCTGATTGCATGCTTGCACATGTACTGTTGCCAATCTGTTCCAATAACTGTGACAGCAATTCCAGACACAAAGGGCAAGTCCCCAGAGAGATATCTCCCTCAGTCTCTCTCCTCACCCCACTAGCCAACAAGGTAGGCTCTTCTCTGAAAGTGGCTTCCTTTCCTGCTAATATGTTCTAGATAAAGCCAAGCCCTTCAATATAGAATACAACATACAAATATAAATTGCAAACGCCACTATTGCCTTTGAGCAATATGTATTTTAAACAAAATATCTGAAGAATCACTGGCTGCTAAGAATAACCTAATTTACTAACACATGAGGAACTTATATATATATATATGATATATATCATATATATATATACATGAACAATACTACCAAAAAGAGCTAAGGATTTCTTTTGCATGAGGATGACTTTATTTCATTATTTACTTAGTAAAGAGAGTTTTGTGGGGCTGGAAAGGTGGCTCGGTGGTAGAGTGCTTGCCTCGCATGCATAAGGCCCTGGGTTCGATTCTTCAGCACCACATAAACAGAAAAAGCAGGAAGTGGCGCTGTGGCTCAAGTGGTAGAGCACTAGCCTCGAGCTAAAGAGCAGAGGGACAGTGCCCAGGCCCAGAGTTCAAGCCCCACTACTGACAAAAATAAAATAAAATAAAAAAGAGTTTGTAATTGGAAAAGTGAAGAAATTTCTGTTTGGGTTTGGAACCATTTAGTTTCCCTCTAGTTTGCAACAGAAATCTCAAGAGGCACACTCTAGAGATGATCTGTCAACTGAACATATATTCCTTTCATAAAATTTTTGTCACTTTCACTACCAAAAAAAAAAAAAACAAAAGAAATCTAGAGAGAGATCATAGAGAAGCACAACAGTATTTTAATTACAGCTCTGGCTCTGCAAACTACCATTTGGTCACATCTATAATCTACATTAAGCCATAATAGATTATAAGCAGATCTGTGATATTCATCTAATAACCTAGGTGGCTTTACAGGATTTTATATTCTACTATACATAGGAACAAACACTACTTCACTTACACTCTCCAGAAAAATAAAAATCAGGAAAGAGGTGTGGAGTGTGATTCAAGTGGTAGAGTGCCTGTCTAAGAAGAGGCTCAGAGATTCAGAATTCTAATTAAATATGAGGTTTTATTAGGTCTGATTCTGAAGCCCATGGCCTTTCTTAGAGGCTCAATTGATATCTCAGTAAACAACTTTTTCTTTTTTAAACTGCAGCTCGGTGGAGGTTTATATTTTCTCTATAAGACAGCTATATTAGAAATATTCTGAGTGCGCCTCCTCCCCTCAATAAACCTTCCCACTACTTTTCCCTCCTGATAAATTGTTTTGTTACTTTGACTTAAGTAAGACAAATGACCTCAGTGTTGCAAATGCTATTAGTAAGCTATGACATTTTCATCTTTGAAGAAATGATTTGAAGCCAAATAGTGGTGGTTCATGACTAGCTAGTCAGGAGGCTGAGATCTGAGCCAGCACAGGCAGAAAAGTCTGTGAGACTATTATCTCCAATAAACCACTGAGAAAAAGTCAGAAGTGGCACTGTGGCTCAAGTGATAGAGAACTACCCTTGAGCACAAAGAGGTTGAGGGATAGTGCTCAGGCCCTCAATTCAAGCCCCAGACTAGAAAAAACAATTTTTTTTTTACCTGAGAACTATGAATCCCAGTTTGTTTGCCATTTAGTCACCCAGATTCTTAAATGTAACTATGATCCCTAGTATATACACTTAGAACTACCAAACAGGTGGGTTTTGAAGTCACTTTAGGATTTAAAATGGAAGCCTATCTCTATTTTCAAGTAAAATTGAGTAATTCTAGAGTTTAAAATTTGTTTAGGGATAAGCCCAACTTAACAGATGTTTTCTCACCGTAAATTTTATGGTGTTGGGTACTTACATTTGAAGTATACTACACAGTAAAAACAAAGTTTTGGCTGCTATTTCTAAAAGATCTAGGGAAATTAATTGTTTTATGAGGATCTCTCTCTCTCTCTCTCTCTCTCCCCGCCTCTCCCTCTCCCCCCCCCCCGCCTCTTTCTTTCAGTGCTGGTCCTGGGGACTGAACTCAGAGCCAAGACATTCTCAGTTGTCTTTTCCCTCAAGGGTGGTGTTCTACCACTTAAGCCATAGTCCTACTTCCTGCACAGGTTGGCTTTGAATTGCAGTCCTCATATTTCAACCTCTTGGTTGATTACAGGTATTACAGGATTACAGGTATGGAGCCACTAGCACCTGGCTGATCAAGCTTTCTTTCAGTATGACTTATCTACTTAATATGTTTCCTAAGACATGTGTGGAAATTTTCAAAATTTTGTCTGTGTATTTAGAAAATATATAAGATCCTTCCTTCCTTTCCTCCCTCCCCTTCCTTCTTCCTTCCTTCCTTCCCTCTTTCCTGTCTTGGTGTTACCTGCATTTGAACTTAGGGCTTTTTGCTTGCTCAGTCTTGAGAACTAAGCCTTGGGCAACACAAAAACAAAAACAAAAGCCTCAAAAGCACCCATACTCTGAGATTGTGCCCAGGACCAGTACAAAAAACAAAAACAGTGAGACCCTCCCCCGCATCTCAAAATACAAGCCGGGTGTGACCAACAGTTATGCAGGAAGCATAGATCAGAGGATCACAGTTCTAGGCCATTCTAGACAAAAGGCAAGCCAATCTGAAAAATAATCTAAAGCACAAAGGGCTGGAAATATGGCTAACATGGTGAAGTGTTTGCCTAGCAAGTACTGAGTTCAAAAGCTAGCATTCAAAAAAAAAAATCAGTGGATGGGATGTAGGATATAGCTCAGTAGCAAAACATTTGCCTAGAAAGTGCAATGTCCTAGGTTCGAGCCCCAGTACAAAACAAAAACAAAACAGACACACAAAAAAAACCCAAAAACAAAAAATAACCAAACAAACCACTATTAAAAAAAAATCAGATCTGAAAAAAAATCAGATTTAAGTTTACCATCTTTTTTATATACCTAAGATATAAAAGGAGAGATTAGGCTGGGCATTGGTGGCTCATGCCTGGAATCCTAGCTACTCAGGAGGCTGAGAT
>NW_012267227.1:2837363-2889078 GCF_000151885.1 Dipodomys ordii
AAAAAAAAAAGAAAGAAAAAAACCTGGGAAACCAAGGCACAATGATTTCAAGTTTGAGGTCAGTATGAGCAATGTAGTGAGACTATCTCAAATCTTCTAGCAGAAGGCAAGGAAGAACAAAAGGGAGGAGGGGAGAACATATGGTCACTGCTGCCATAATCAGATTTCAAACAGTTCCTAGAAATTATATATTCTATTATTCATAGAAGATTTACTCCACTTTACACTTAATTGAAATCAATTGGTACCTAGTCAAGGTTAACAGTAAAGGCTATTTCACACTGGAGCGTGCCCTAGAAAAACTAAGTGCAGTGAAGTTACAATATGGAAACTGCAGATTTGCCACAGGAGTTTTGCGATGATCCCTCTACACTCTCAGGTTCAAGACCCTTTAGGCCTCATTTGGTAAAGTCAAAGAAATAGCAATTCTAATAGTCAAGCCCATCTAAATTTCCAATGTGTAGGAATGGATGAATCATGCTTGAAATTTAACAAAGAAGAAATTTTCCTAAACAAAATCAATACCTGATACAAATCATGATGGTGTGCTCTTCCTAAATCTTTTCATTCTACAACTAATTGTCTGTGTCTGCCTGCTGAAAGTTCACATTTTTCTTCTATTACCTAATGAGTGATGACTAACACTGGAGTACCTCATTTTTACCACCGAGGACTATAATGATTACTCCCACTTCTACATTATTCCAAAGAAATAAAGAATGGGAAAAAAGAAATTTGTTCTCTGGCCCAAACTACTGTGTCCTGAATATGCCTCTTTTACCTCCTTTCATGTGTTCATTTCCTAAGGAGTCATGGCTGATGTGTGTTATTTCTACTCCCCAAACAAAAAAATGAACAAAAACTAATAAAAATACAAAATAACCCACAAAACCAGGCTAGCCCAGCTCTGGTGGCTCACACTTGTAATCCTAGCTTCTCAGAATGCTGAGATCTGAGGAGTATGGTTCAAAGCCAGCAGGTGCAGGAAAGTCTACAAGACTTTGTTTTTGTCAGTCATGAGGCTTAAACTCTGGGCCTCCGTGCTGTCCCTCAGCTCTTCAGCTCAGGACAAGCGCTCTACTACTTGAGCCACAGTGCCACTTCCGGTTTTCTGTGATTAACCGGAGATGAGTCTCATGGACGTTCCTGGCCAGGCTGGCTTTGAACCATGATCCTCAGATCTCAGCCTCTAGCATGAGTCACTGGCACCCAGCTTCACAAGACTTTTATCTCTAATTAACCACAAGAAACTGGAAGTGGAGCTGTGGCTCAAAGTGGTAGAGTGATAGCCTTGAGTGGAAAAACAAGGCCAACACTACAGAATCATTCAGAATCAGAGATGTCAGAGAAAAGATCTTGTTTGTCTGTTTTGTTTTGCCAGAGTCTCTATAGCTCAAGTCTGCCTGGATCTCATCATATATCAAGACAGCCTAGTTCTCTATCCTCATCAGATTTCCAAATACTAGGATTACAGGCAAGTGTTATCATGCCCAACAAAAGAAAGTCTTTTTTTTTCCCCCCGGTTGTGGGACCTGAACTTTGGGCCTGGCGCTGTCCCTCAGCTCTTCAGCTAAAGGCTAGTGCTCTACCACTTGATCCACAGCACCACTTTTGGTCTTTTCTATTTGTGTGGTCCTGAGGAATCAAACTTAGGGCCTCATGCATGCAAGGCAAGCACTCTAGCACCACCTTCCCTAGGGCCACCTTCCCTGCCCTCATTTACACTCTTAAAAAAAGTAAGAACCTGCAGTTTCATTTCCAATACTGCAAAGTAAACAAACAAACAAGAAATAGAATAGCAGTCAGCAGCTAGGGACTGGGGCTGGGAGGAGTGAGGTGGGGTGGAAGGAGATAAATGTAGGTATGAAGAAAACAGCACAAAAATCCTTATATTCGATGGAGCTATTCTGTGTCTGGACTGACTGGTGAATACAGAATCTTATACATGGGACTGCTTAGAACTCAACATATATGCAAAATGAGCATAGGTATATTGGGGAAATGTGATTTCATTACATAGGTGTATTGCATCAATGTCAACATTCCAGTTTTGATACTGCACTCAGTTTGGCAAGACATTTCCATTTAGGGAAAACTATGTAAAAGGCACATGAGAGCTCTCCTTATTTATTAAAATGATCATCATTTAAAATGGTCACATAACAAAGAAAATCCCAAATAATTGTTATATGGGCTACATTTGTTGCTATTTAGCAAACTGGAATTAAAACAGAAAAATTTTAATATGCATTAATTTAAAACACTTAAAAACCTTTTGTCTAAACTGTGTGGTGGCACATGCCTTATAATCTCAGCTACTAGAAAAGCAGAGGCAAGAGAATACAGGGAGTTGAGGATACCATGGCAAAATTAGGAAGATTCTCTCTAAAAAACAAAAGGGCTGTGAGCATGGCTCAAGTGATACAGTACCTGTCTAGAAAGTGTGAGGCTCTGGTTTAATCTCTAGTACCAAAGAGGCACTTAAAAAAACTACAGATTACCACTTGAGTCACTGCAGCACTTCCGGTTTTCTGAGTGATTTACTGGAAATAAAAGTCTCACAGACTTTCTTGCCCAGACTGGCTTTGAACGGCAATCCTTAGATCTCAGCCTCCTCAGTAACTAGGATTACAGGCGTGAGCCACTGGTGCCCGCTGTATATGTGTTTCTAATTTTACTTTTATGTTTGTATTTGGTAGTCTTTTCAGATAATTGTATATATTATTATTTTTATTTTTTGGTGGTCATGGAGCTTGAACTCAGGGCCTGGGCTCAATGCTAGCTGTATTATTATTTTTTAAGACAAGGTCTTGTTATATAGTTGAGTCTGACCTTCAACTCACAATCCTCTTGCTTCAGCTAGGATTACAGGTACGTACCAATATGCCCAGCATACATTCTCTTCTGAAAACACCCCAAAATTCAAGAAGCAATATACTTTGTAGGTCAAAGGGAGAGACCAATAGAAGGAAGAACACTGATCAAGCTGCACTATACTCATAAATTGGTATCTTGAGCTGAAACCCCTTTGTATAGATACTTTAAAAGAAAATCAATATTTTTTAAAGGTTGGAAGAGTTAGTGGCAATGCAGAATCTGAAACTGTATTAATGACCATTTTCTTATGTGAAGACCCATAGGTTATCTTGTATTTTGGATGTTATTTTGTGTCATATAAGATTTTTAGGGCTGGAAAGGTGGCTCAGTGGTAAAGCGCTTGCCTTGCATGCCTGAGGCCCTGGGTTTGATTCCTCAGCACCACATAAGCCAAAAAAAAAAAAAGCCGGAAGTGGCGCTGTGGCTCAAGTGGTAGAGCGCTAGCCTTGAGCTGAAGAGCTGAGGGACAGCGCCTAGGCCCAGAGTTCAGGCCCCACGACCGGACCCCCCCCCCCAAAAAAAAATTTCTTCACAGCCGGCCACTGGTGGCTCACATGGATAATCCTAGCTTCTCAAGAGGCTGAGATCTGAGGAATGCAGTTCAAAGCCAGCACAGGCAGGAAAAGCTGTGAGACCCTTATCTCCAATAAACCACTCAGAAAAACTGAAGTGGCACTATGGCTATAGTAGTAAAGCGCTAGCCTTGAGCTGAAGAGCTGAGGGACAGTGCCCAAACCTAGAGTTCAAGCCCCACGACCAACAAAAACAAAAACAAAAAATTTCTTCATTTGTGGGGCTGAGAATGTGGCTCAGTGGTAGAGCACTTGCCTTGCATGCATGAGGCCCTGGGTTTGATTCCTCAGCACCATATAAGCAGAAAAAGGCAGAAGTGACGCTGTAACTCAAGTGGTAGAGCACTAGCCTTGAGCTGAAGAGCTGAGAGGCAGTGCCCAGGCTCAGAGTTCAAAAAAAAAAAAAGTCGAGTATATAGTGGTGAAGAAGAATGTAATGTTACTAAAAGTATAATTTGGTGTTACTGCTTTGATTTATGCAAAGATGCCAGCAATTTGCACACTATTATTTCTGCATTAGCAATGTAAGTGTCAATACAGTGTAAAAGGCAAAGTGTCTTATTATGAAATTAGTTTAACCTTGAAGAATCTTTGAAAAAGTTTCAGAAATACATAGTAACGGTAAGTCTTTGAGAACCAATCAAGTTTCATGATCTGTGTTTGGAAAAGAGAACAGCTTCTCCAGAAGCGTCCCCTGAATTGAATAATGTGTCACACAACAAAATATTCTGGAAGGATAAGCAAAAAAAAAGGGGGTAGGGAGATTATAAAAGATATAGACAAGTATACTTCCCCTAAGATTTTATGGCAGACTAGGTATTTTATGTCAGGGATGTTTAAAAGCTAGACATTATTACATTTCAGCAACTGAGTAGTAAATAAAGGCCTGTGATGTGAGCTCAGGTGAGGTAAAGGTTGGGAGGAAGGCAGTTCAAGGCTAGCTCTAGGAAATAAAAGCAAGACCTCAACAAAAAGGGCTAGGGGTGTGGCTAACGTGGTAGAGCATCTGCCTAACAAGAATAAGGCCCTAAGTTAAAACCCCAGAACCACCCAAACAAACTAACAAACAAAATAATTAGATGAATGACTGAATTAGGATTAAGTAATTCAGAAATTGCTATTACCTAAAAGAAAATTTAAAATAGGCCCTTAATTAACTACAAGTCATTATCTCCTACAGAAAGCTTCCTTGCTCTTGCCTTTTAAGCTAAAAGTATAGGGATCGAACTTCAAAGTGGTATGATGGGTGTAAGATGCACCCTTTGAATAAAGCAGAAAATGGCTATCATCTTAGGTAGGATCCAGTACTGAAGTGTTTCTTTGGTGATTTTGTATTCTAGAGGGTTCTAGAATAGTCAATCACATTAGTCTAGCTTGCATGTAACACTCATGGGTTTGACAAGAAATAATGGGTAATTCTGATGAAGTCATTTTATCTAAAAGAAAGCAAATAAAGCAGCAAATTTGTATTCCTATATAGTGTATTTATACACTTTATATTGTGTACATCTTCCTAAAAACCTGCACAAAATCATAGCATCACAGAATGGAAGAAAGTTAAAAACTACTTAACTTGGGGCTGGGAGTATAACTTAGTGGTAGAGTGCTTGCCTAGCATGCATGAAGCTCTGACTTCAATTCCTCAGTATCACATAAACAGAAAAGGCTGAAGGTGGTTCTGTGCTAGCCTTGAACAAAAGTAGTTCAGGGACAGTGCCCAGGCCCTGAGTTTAAGCACCAGGACTGGCAGGAAAAATTATATTTATTTAACGAGTCAAGGGTGGGATCTTCTCTACGACAACTAATCTTGGAAATACTATTTGATCTTTACCCCACCATCTTACTTTACTTTACTGGTATGACTGAAAAGACTAAGCTCCTTTTGGGGGGGCAGGGGTGGGTTTAGGGTTCATGGTTTGCGCTCAGGACCTGCTTGAACTTGCAAGGCAGGTGGTTCTATTACTTGACCCATACCCGCAGCCCAAAATTTTTTAATATGTCAGGTATCTAGCAGTGTATCTACAGTGTTCTGCCTTTCTACATGATAGCATTAGGTCTTCTATGAGTTTTTGTTTATGTGTTTGTTTCGGTGGTATTTAGTTTTTCAATTCAGGGTCTTATTTGTTAGGTAGAGACTCTACTACTTTAGCCCAGTCCCTATTATTCTCCCACCCCCTTCATGAGGCTTGAAACCAAGGCCTGGGTGCTATCCCTTAAGTTTTTTTTTGTTTTGGTCATGGGGCCTGAATTCTGGGGGGCTAGACGCTGTCCCTGAGCTCTTCAGTTCAAGGCTAGCGCTCTACCACTTGAGCCATAGCACCACTTCCAGCTTCTTCTGTTCATGTGATGCTAAGGAATCGAACCCAGGCCTCATAATGCAAGGTCACTTTCCCAGCTCCTATCCCATCAGTTCTTTTGTTTAAGGCTAGCACTCTACCACTTTGAGCCACAGAGCTACTTTGGGTTTTCTGGTGATTCATTGGAGGTAAGAGTACCGTGAATGAACTTTCCTGGCCAGGCTGGCTTTGAACTATGATCCTCAGATCTCAAAATCCTGAGTAGCTAGGATTACAGGTGTGAGCCATCTGCACCCAGTTGCTTTTTTTTTTTCTTTTTTGCCAGTCATGTGGCTTAAACTCAGGGCCCTGTCCCTAAGCTTCTTTTGCTTAACGCTAGTGTTCTACCACATTAAGCCACATTCCCAGCCCTCAAGTTATTCTTAAGTGTTCGTATTAAACTTCATATTCTAGCTAGTGGCTCACTCCTATAAACCTCAGGAAGCTGCAACCTGAAGATCACAGTTCAAAGCCAGCTCAGGTAGGAAAGTCCTTGAAACTCTTATCTCCAATAAACTACTCAGAAAAAGCCAGAAGTGGTATTGTGGCTCAAGTGGTAGAGTGCTAGCCTTCAGCACAAAGAGGCTGGCTTAGGGAAAGTGCCAAGGCCCTGAGTTCAAGTCCCAAGGCTGACAAAAATAAATTAACTAAATTAAACTAACTTCATTTCCTGCCAGGAATCATATGGTTATACTACTAGTACTGGAGAGGGTGGAAAGGGAGAGAGAAAGAGAATGTGTGAATTATCACAGTGAAATCCTTTTGTGCAATTAATATATGCACACACAAAAAAGAAAGAATCACAGGCAAGTAAAACAGGTTATGTTGCAGGATGCCAGTGGCTCATGCCTTTAATCCTAGCTACTCAGGAGGCTGAAATCTGAGGATCACAGTTCAAAGCCAGCCCAGTGCAAAGCCAGCCCAGACAGGGCAGGAAAGTCCAAGAGTCTCTTATCTCCAACTTATCACCAGAAAACCAGAAATGGCACTATGGCTCAAAGTGGTAGAGAGTGCTAGCCTAGAGCAAACTCTCTTGAGTTTTAAGAACAGTGCTCAGGCCCTGAGTTCAAGACTCATAACCTCAACAAACAAACAAACAAAACAAAACCCCAAGCTCTGTTGGGGGAGAAGAGGTATAGATACCAGTAGGAAACAGACAGAGTAGTGAAGATAGGTGAAGTACTTTATATGCAAATGAAACCCAGTTCATAGTTTTAAGTTTTAATAATTTTTGAAAAAAGGAAAAAGAACAAATTTGATTGGAATATATTGTATGAATGTGCGGAAATGTAAACGAAATTTTCCTTCTGTACAACTAATAGATGCCAATAAAATATCTTTTAAAAATACACAGTTGCAAAGAATAGAGATTGCAAAGATTTCTCTTCCATCTGATGTTAAGTTCCTTTCCTAAAAGCAACTATTAACATGGATATTTTCTTTATGCTTTTTCTACAACTGATAGTGAATTGCTATATAGGCACTGTATTTATTCATATAACAAATGTAGGTAATTATTTTTGTTTTTATCTTTTGGTAACAAGCTAATTGTTTTAAACATTAAATGTCAATCTTCATAAAAGAAAGACTTGTTGAAATCTTAGTTCTATTACTAAATAGCTAAGTGACCACAGACATATTGTACAATTAATTTTTCTTTGAGACAGCATTTTGCTGGCTCAGACTGGCTATAAACTCCTAGGATCAAGTAATCTCCCTGTCTATTTTTCTCAGAATGGGACTACAGGTCTTCCCAGCTCCATAATATTTCCAAGCTTAAGTTTCCTTTTATATAAAATGAAAACATGGGCTGGGAAGGTGGCTCAGTGGTAGAGCATTTGCCTTGCATGCATGAGGCCCTGGGTTCGATTCCTCAGCACCACATAAGCAAAAAGAAAAAAGCCAGAAGTGGCGCTGTGGCTCAAGTGGTAGAGTGCTAGCCGTCAGCTGAAGAGCTGAGGGACAGTGCCCAGGCCCAGAGTTCAGGCCCCACGACCGGATCCAAAAAATAAATAAAACAAATAAAATAAAATGAAAACATTTTAAGTTTTCCTTTTATGCAAATGAAAACATCTACATTTAAGAAGGCAACTGTAGAGATAATTGTAGATAAAATAGTATGTAGCATTCATTCAGCTTTATACTATAAAAGGTCAAATAATTTCCTTCTTTCCAGTGTCTTTTTATTTTTGGCAGTTCTAGGTTTGAAAACAGGGCTTTACATTTGCTTGCTTGTTCAGCTGGCACTCTAAGATATAACCCATATCTCCAGCTCAGCTTTTTGCTGGTTATTTTGGAGATGGAGCCTCCTTTTCTATCAGGGCTAGCCTCAAACTGAGATTCTCTAGAATGCTCTACCATTTGAACCATGCGTCCAGGGCATAGTGAACTTCTTTTGTGTGTGCCGGTCCTTGGGCTTGAACTCAGAGCCTGGGCACTATCCCTGAGCTTTTTTACTCAAGGCTAGGTTCTACCACTTGCACCACACCTCTACTTCCAGCTTTTTGATAGTTAATTGGAGATAAGTCTCAAAGACTTTCCTTCCCTGGATGGCTTTGAACCACAATCCTCACATCTCAGCTTCCTGAGCTAGAATTACAGGTGGGAGCCTCTGGCTTTATTATTTTTGGAGTATCAATATTTTATAAAGGGGCTTCATTTTGATATGTCCATATATGCATATGATGTATTGAGATCAGACAGACTCAATCTCTCTGTCACTGTCCCTTATCCTCCCTCTTCCTTCTTTCCAAAGTAATCTCAACGAACTTCAGGGTTCCATTTTCACACGTATACATGAAGTATTTTGACTATATTCACCCTCCTTCACCCTCTCTATGGCCCTCTTCCCTCCTGCTAGTACCCACATCCAGCAGGACATATCTAACCTTCCAAATATTCGTTGTTTATTAAACTTCATGTTGATTTTTCAAAGGGATTCATCAAGTGAGCTTTCATTTACACATTCAGTATTGGATCTGTCTCTCTGTTGTAGTGTTCATAGTAATGCAGGTTTGACTTTTTATCTGGTAGAAGAATCTCTCTTCAGTGGGAATTCCTTTTCTACTAATCACTACAGGATGCCTAAGTATCCGGAGTAAATTCTTCCAACGCTACAGAGGCTCTCTTCCTTTACCCTAAGCTAGAATTAAATCTGAAGCTGTCAGACTTTGCCTGACACATGAAGAAAATTTTCATGAGGAAATGCCAATTCAGGGAAAAGCAGAATAGAAATGTGGGCAATGACAAGATCCCAATGACATTCTTTGAGTCCTTGCTTGATGCTAATAAAATCCATTCCTGGGAAAGTACAAATTATTTGATGGCTTAAACCAACTTGAGCCAGGTTTGTAACACAAATGAAAAAGCGTGACCACCACCACTAACATATATACATATTTTAATTTTAGTCATTGCAGTTATCATAAAATGTTCGATAAGACTGGACTAAAGGCAGTCTGACATATAGCTGGTAATGGATAGTCTTTTTTTTTTTTTTCTGCTAGTCCTGGTGCTTGAACTTAGGACCTAGGAACTGTCCCTGAGATGCTGCTGCTGCTGTTTCTTCTTTTTTTGGTCAAGGCTAGCACTCTACCACTTGAGCCACAGCGCCACTTCTGGCCTTTTCTGTTTATGTGGTACTGAGGAATTGAACTCAGGGCTTCATGCATGCTAGGCAAGCACTCTACCACTAAGCCACATTCCAAGCACCCCCCCTTTTTTTTTCTTCTTGTGTCAGTCTGGAGTCTTGAACTCAGGGCTTGGGCACTGTCCCTGAGCTGCTTCTGCTTTCTACCACTGAAGCTACAATACCACTTCTAGCTTTTTCTGAGTAGTTTACTGGAGATAAGAGTTTCATGGGGCTGGGAAGGTGGCTCAGTGGTAGAGCGCTTGCCTTGCATGCATGAGGCCCTGGGTTCGATTCCTCAGCACCACATAAGCAAAAAGAAAAAAGCTGGAAGTGGTGCTGTGGCTCAAGTGGTAGAGCGCTAGCCTTGAGCTGAAGAGCTGAGGGACAGCGCCCAGGCCCAGAGTTCAGGCCCACGACTGGACCCCAAAAAAAAAAAAAGTTTCACAAGCCGGGCACGGTTGGCTCACGCCTATAATCCTAGCTACACAGAAGGCTGAGATCTGAGGATTGCAGTTCAAGGTCAGACTGGGCTGAGCCTCTTATCTCCAATAAACCACTAATAAACGGGAAGTGGTGCTGTGGCTCAAGCAGTAGAGCACTCGCCTTGAGCTGAAGAGCACAGGGACAGCGCGCCCAAGCCCAGAGTTCAAGCCTCACGACCAACCGAAAAAAAAAAAAAAGTTTCACAGACTTTTCTGCCCAGGCTAGCTTTGACCTGTGATCCTCAGATCTCAGCCTCTTAAGTAGCTAAGATTACAGGTATTAGCCACTAGCACCTGGCTATATTCTCTAAATATAGTCCGCTCTACAATTACCCAACTTGAGGTTGGATATGTGGCTAAGGTCTTATACCACCAGCCAATAAACAAGTGCAATCCTCAGATACCGAGTTCCAGTCCTGGTCTAGGACAAAGAAAAAAAAAATCACTCAATTTCTCACTATAGACTACAATTCAATGGGCATAGATCATCCAAAACATCATTAAAATCTTTTTCAATGCCTTGGCATAAGCAAGCTACCCTCCATTTCCCACCTAACCACCACTCTACTGGTATAAAATGGGGAGAGGGTAAGAGGAAAAAACAGCACATCTTGCTTTAGAACTAGATTTGGCTCCCAATAAGCATATCCGGTCGTGGGGCCTGAACTCTGGGCCTGGGTGCTGTCCCTCAGCTCTTTAGCTCAAGGCTAGCGCTCTACCACTTGAGCCACAGCACCACTTCCGGCTTTTATTCTTTTTGCTTATGTGGTGCTGAGGAATTGAACCCAGGGCCTCAGCCATGCAAGGCAAGCGCTCCACCACTGAGCCACCTTCCCAGCCCCGACATCTTTCTTATTTAGCAACATTAAATATCTACTATAGTCTAGGTACTATGTTATAGGTAAGTGATGAGTATGACATGAACACTCACTTCAAGTGTAGGGAAACAAATGTGAACAGGTAATTAAACAGTACAGATGAGGCAGGTGACATTTCAGCTGAATCTTAAGGATGAATTCAACAGAAAGATGAAAATTAGGTTATTTTGGTATCACACAATACTAAAACAAATACATGTCCTGTCAGAGACCACCAATAGTTTGACATGGAAGGGTAGGAGACTATAGTGGGAAGAATTCGTATCATATGGGCCAGGTGCTGGTGGCTCTTGCCTGTAATCCTAGCTACTCAAGAGGCTGAGGTCTGAGGACTTTGGTTCAAAGGCAGCACAGGCAGGAAAGTCTGTGAGACTCTTATCTCCAAATAACCACCAAAAAGCCAGAAGTGGAGCTGTGGTTCAAGTGGTAGAGTGCCAGCCTTAAGCACAAGTTCAACTATGAACACAGGTTGTAAGTAGGGAGTTAGAAGGTAGGAGAAAAGTCAGAACAGTACTTAACAATAAGTTAGTCTAAGGATACTGGTTAGATAAAAAAAGAGAAATAAAACTGAGAAGAGAACAGAAGAAATATCAACATTTGAAATAAATATGAAAACATCACAAGGAAGACTGAAATTAATAATCATCATAATGATAATAGCAAATTTTATTCCTTATTGTGTGAATGTACCAAGTACTTTCTAGATCTTAGAGAGAAAACACACACACATACACTTTATTCCTTGAAACAACCCTCTAGAGAAATTACAGTGAGCAACTTCTATTAAAGATGAATATACTGCTGGATGTGGGTGATTCACAGCTGTAATCCTAACTACTCAGGAGTTTGAGATCTGGAGGATCACAGTTCAAGGCCAGTTTGGCCATCTCCAATTTACCAACCAAAAAAGGGCTGGAAGCATGCCTCAAATGGTAGAGAGCTCATCTGGCAAGCTTGAGTCCCTGAGTTTCAATGTTAGTACTGAGGGGGAGGGGAGTGAATATACCAAGGCTAGGAGTGGGGTTGTTATTTACCATCAAAGGCTTGGTCCCAGCTTGGCACTACTGGATGATGGTAGAAACTCAAGAATTGGGGCCTAGTAGGAGGCTTCCCAGGTCATTGAGAGTTGTGGGATGCCAGTCTCTTTTCCTCATTTTCTCTTTTTTACTTCCCAGCCACAGAGGGGCAGGCATACTTTACATATATGCTCCTTGTCATGATGTCTGCCTTAGCACAAATCCAACAGTAGTAGTACCAACTGATCATGGACTAAAACTTGTAAACCAAAAGTCAAAATATTTTTTTTCTCTAAGTTAATTATCTGAGATATATGTTATAATGAAAGAAAGCTAACTAATTCAGTAATTTACTTGGCCAAGTTAGTTACAAGGTAATGAAGTCTGGACCTAAACAGGTAAATTTGGTTCCAGAGCCTATTCAGGAATTGCAAAGAAAAGAAAAAAAAGAGACAGAACTCACACTGATTTGGTGCCACAAGAAATCAAAAGACAATGTGGACTGGGCACTAGTGGCTCATGCCTGTAATCATAGCTATTCAGGAGGCTGAGCTCTGAGGATCATGGTTCAAAGCCAGCCCCAGAAGGGAAAGTCCATGAGACTTATCTCCAATAAACCATTAGAATACCGGAAGTAGCGCTGTGGCTTAAGTGGTAGGGCGCTTGCCTTGAGCTGAAGAGCTAAGACATAGTGCCCGGGCTCAGAGTTCAAATCCCACAACCAACCGAAAAAAAAAAAAAAAAGACATTGTAGTCCAAGTTATAAAATGGAGGTGTGATTCAGTGATACAACACTGGACTATTTTATGTGTAAGGCCCTAGGTGGTAGTCTCAGCACTGTGAAGACAAAGCAAAAGAAGAAACGGATCAGGGTTAATCAATTTATGAAGAAGTTCCAGCTGCAGAAAAGGACAGGGCACAAAAAACTACACTGCACTGGGTAAAGGAAATCATGAGGCATAAAAAAAGATAATTATAATTTCCTGTATGTATTCCCATTCTGTGTATCAGGAGTTCTGCATACATTGGCTTATGAAATCTCCTACTAGTTCTATGGATTATAGCTTTGTTTGGTAGAAAATAACCAGAGTAGCAAGAAAATTAATTGATCTATTTGTAACTACCCAGTAATATATTAAGTGACTGGGCCAGAATTTGTACCAAGATGTCTGACTCTGAAATTTACGATTTTTTTCATTACATGGTGCTATTCCAAAGAAGCCTAGGAAGGAGAATAAAAATGCAAGTAGTTTACAAACTAGGACTCTGCTTAGGACCACAGCTGAGTCCTATCTCTCAATGGCCAACACTCTTAAAAATTTGGACATTTTCCTGTCTGCACTTTTCAGGTACACCCCCATTTAGTAGGCTGCCTTAGACAACAGGATTGACTGTGTGCAAATACTTTCTATAGTTTCCAATATAGGTACCTCTGGATTTAGACACTTCAACTCAATCAAAAGACAGTATTTGTGGGCTGGGAAGTTGGCTCAGTGGTAGAGTGCTTGCCTTGCAAGCATGAGGCCCTGGGTTCAATTCCTCAGCACCACATAAGAAAAAAGCTGGAAGTGGCGCTGTAGCTCAAGTGGTAGAGCGCTAGCCTTGAGCTGAAGAGCTGAGGGACAGCACCTAGGCCCAAAGTTCAGGCCCCACACCCGGACCCCCCCAAAAAAAAGTATTTGTTATTTGCTTTTGGGTAGTAGTCTGATAAAGCAAATACATCTTTTGAAAAGGAACAATACCTTGAGGTTGTTAATGGTTTTATCTTTTCAGAACTGGATTAATATATTAGTTTTGGCAAATGAACTCACAGGGATCAAATGGTAGAGCAATGGCCTTGAATGAATAAGCCAAGTGAGAGCATGAGTCCCTGAGAGTTAAAACTCCAGAACCAGGGCCTACACACATGCATGGGCACGTGCGCTCTCCCTCACACACATCCACACACACCCTTGCTTTCATATGTTGGTTTTAGCTTAAGTTGCATTGTAACATGGTTACAATTTTTCCGTACAACTACGCTCTAACCTCGAACTGAAATACTTGTCATAAAGCAGTCTTGCTAACTCTATTTCACTTTTCAACCACTATTCTTTAGTTCAGCTTTGCAAACAGACCAACATAATACAAAACATCAAATAATAAAGACTATACGACTATATGAGTTTGAGAGAACACATGTAACACATAGAGCTTACAAAAATCTGCATAAATTTTGAGAGGGAATTCACCTTTCAAGGGATAGAATGGTAAGGTCTCTCTTTTGTTGTAAGTGAATAGGGCATACATGGAAGGAAAGCCCAGTCTCTTTGCGTGCTAGGCAGGCTCTCTATCTCTGAGCTACATCTATAACCCTTGTGTGTGGGTTGTTGTTTTTTTTTTTTTGTGTGTTTTTTTTAAGACAAAGTCTCTCTCTATATACAGCCTAAGCTATACTTGAACTCAACAACTCAACAATCTTCCTGCCTCTTCGCCCTGACTGCTGTGATTATAGGTGTGCACCACTATGTCCAGCAAAGGTTAGGCTTCTTGAAAACAATAATTTAGAGATATCAGAACACTGTGTCCATAAAACTTAGTTTCTCCTCAATGAGCTCTCCTTGGAACCCTACACCCATGAATACCAAGGTCTTCTGTATGTGTATTTTTTGGGGAGGTGTTCTGGGGTTTTCAACTCAGAGGCTTGTGTTTGCTAGGCATGTACTTTACCACTTGAGCACTTGAGCCACACCCTATTTGAGTGTGCAAAAAGCAGGCCCTTTTCGCTTTTTTTTTAAAATTATTTTTTGTTTATATAGTGCCAAGGAATAGAACCCAGGGCCTCATGAATGCTAGGAAAACATTCTACCACAGCTACATTCCCAAACCCCTTTGTGCTTTTTCTTATTTATTTATTTATATTTTATTTTATTTTTTGCTAGTCGGGGGCTTGAAATCAGGGCCTGGGCACTGTCCCTGAGCTTCTTTTGCTCAAGGCCAGTGCTCTACCTCTTGAGCCACAGTGCTACTTCCAGCTTTTTCTGTGATTAATTGGAGATAAGAGTCTCAAGGAGCTGGGCGCTGGTGGCTCACCCCTGTAATCCTAGCTACTCAGGAGGCTGAGATCTGAGGATCTTGGTTCAAAGCCAGCCTGGGCAGGAGAGACCATGAGACTCCTATCTCCAATAAACCACCAGAAAACCGGAAGTGGCGCTGTAGCTCAAGTGGTAGAGTGCTCGCCTTGAGCTGAAGAGCTGAGGGACAGCGCCCAGGCCCAGAGTTCAAGCCCCACGACTGACAAAAAAAAAAAAAGAGTCTCAAGGACTTTCCTGCCCAGGCTGGCTTCAAAGCAGGATCTTCAGATCTCAGCCTCCGGAGTAGCTAGGATTATAGGTGTGAACCTCTGGTGCCCAGCATAACTTGTGTTGTTTTCTTACTTTGCAACTTGTTGTCTACCCTAAACCCTTTCCACCCAGATCTGTGCTTCAGATGAAACTTTGAGCTCCACTACTGAGCTACAACCCCAACTCCCCACCGCATGCCCCTCTTTTTAACTTTTGCTCAGTTGCTAGGAGCTGAGAAAAAGGCTGTAAGTACACAAAGAAAAGAGAGAAGCCGGGTGCCAGTGGCTCACATCTGTAATCCTACTACTCAGGAAGCTGAGATCTGAGGATCGCAGTTTGAAGCCAGCCCTGGCAGGAAAGTCCATGAGATTCATCTCCAACTAGTCACCAGAAGTCGTGCTGCAACTCAAAGGAAAAAGCTCAGAGACAGAGCCCAGGCCCAGAGTTCAAGCCCCAAGACAGACCAAAAATAAAAGTAAAAATAAATAAAGACGGGCGCTGGTAGCTCATTTCTAGGAAAGAGAGAAGCCGGGTGCCAGTGGCTCACATCTGTAATCCTAGCCACTCAGGAGGCAGAGATCTGAGGATCATGGTTTAAAGCCAGCCAGGCAGGAAAGTCCGAGAGACTCTTATCTCCAATTAACCATCAGAAAACTGGAAGTGAGCTAGTGCTCAAGTGGTAGAGCACTAGCCTTGAGTTAAAGAGCTAAGGGACAGTGCCCAGGCCCAGAGTTCAACAGAAAATAAAATAAAATAAGATAAAATAAAGAAGAGGGTAGATTTTTAGTACACAATTTGAAGAGTCATCTGGGTATTTTTAAGAAAGTGAATATATAAATACAAATAACAATACAGTGATCCCTCACCTATCACAGGAATTACATTCCAAAGACCCCTGTGAAAGGTAAAAATCCACGAAACAGCAATAAGTGAACCACTATATAGCAAAGGATGACTATCTATTGCTTCTACTTTGCGAATTTTCACCTATTGAGTGGGGTGGGGGATGGGAGGTGGTCTTTGGAACATGACTCCTGTGATACATGAAGGATCCTATGTGTTTTGGTTTTTTGTTTTGGAACACTCCATACAGTGAAGCCACAATAAGTGAACCACAATATAGTGAGGGACAACTGTTTAATTCTCCATCTTAACTAACAAAGATAGATAGATTTAACAGTTGAACTTACTCCTTATTCAAACTGGCAAGGGTATGCTAAAAAAAAAAAAGCAGCAGCATGAATGGAGCTATTATTTGGTGTCCTTTCCAGAATGCAGCTGGGTAATTGAACATATCAAGAAGATAAAAAGACAGGGACATAAAGATTTCAATATAGTTTACATCAGGAGTGTTTTTTATTTGCTGTTTGGGGTATGAATTCAGGGCCACAAACTATCTAGGCAAGCAATGTACTTGCTACTTGAGTCATAGCCTCCAGTCCTCACTATTTTTTGTTTTGTTTTGTGCAGGGCCTGGAGCTTAAACTTAGGACATGGGCACTGTCCCTGAGTTTTTTTGCTAAAGGTTTGCACTCCACCATTTGAGCCACAGCTCCCCTTGGAGCTTTTTGGAGATAAGAATCTCATAAATTTTCCTGCCTGGGCTGACTTCAAACAACAATCCTTAGATCTCAGCCTCCAATAGCTAGGATCACAGGCATGATGAGCCTGCAACAGCATTTTTAATAGCCACATAGAAACAAAACAAGAAATTGGAGGTGTGACTCAGAATTCTAGCCATGAGTAAAAAAGCTGAGAGCTTGAGGTTTCTTTGTTCAAGCTCCAACACACAGACACACAGATACACAGACACACACACACACACACACACACAGAAAGAAATCTAAATGTATAACATAGAATAATTTTATCTACTATTAAGAACAAATAACTACAACATATTCACCATGATAGCTGCATGATAGTATGCAGCATATTAGCCCCTTGATGTAAAACTGATTTCTACTTAAGAACATATGATTCATTTTTTCTCTTTTCCTTATATTATCTTTAAGTAGTTGCGCAAAAAGACTTAAATTCAACTTGTCAATTTATGAGTACCATGCATCTTTATCAATGTCACCCTTTCCATTGTTCAGAATACACAATTCTTACAACAGTGCATAGATCAGCAGACAGAATAAAGATTGAGATTTGGAAGAATATTTTAGCAATCATCTTTGGGCAGTGAGATTCTAGATGATTTTTAGTTTCTCTCATTTTTTCAGTATTTCATTTTTCATCATCATATTGAGATTTTATTATGCTACCTTAAAAATCAATTTCTACTTTGAAGGAAAGGAAAGGAATGATTTTATATGTGATTTAAGAAAAAGAGCCCAGGCTAACAGGAAATGGGCAAGTAAGGGAAAAGACAAGAGTGGAGCATAGTCCTTAGAAGAGGGGCCAGAGCTGGGTGCTGAGGGTTCACACCTGTAATCCTAGCTACTCAGGAGGCTGAGATCTGAGGATCATGTTTCAAAGCCAGCCCCAGGCAGGAAAGTCTTTGAGACTTTTTTTTGGGTCAGTCATGGGGCTTGAACTCTGGGCCTGAGTGCTGTCCCTCAGCAATTCAGCTCAAGGTTCGTACTCTACCATTGAGCCACAGAGCCACTTCCGGTTTTCTGGTGGTTTATTGAAGAGTTTCACAGCTTTTCCTGCCCACGCTGGCTCTGAACCTTGATCCTCAGATCTCAGCCTCCTGTGTAGCTAGGATTACAGGCCTGAGCCACTGGCACCTGCTCCTACAGACTTTTACCTCCAATTAACCACCTGAAAACCAGAAGTGGAACTGTGGCTCAAAGTGGTAGGGCACAAGCCTTGAGAAGAAGAAGAAGAAGAAGAAGAAAAAAAAAGAGCTCATGCTATCAGAGCAATAGGGTTGGCCGGGAACTGTTTGCTGGGTGGTTGGGCAGTATCTCAATGATTCTTGGAGAGAGAGAGTATCTCAATGATTCAGAGGGAGGCGGGGGAAGGGAGGGGGGAGAATGTGTGCACACTCATACCTCTGGATGGCCTATATTCATCTGATTCTAGATGTCTAGAACCAACAAGTATGTTTCATGCATATGCAAATATATAAAATCTTTGTTGAGAAATAAACAGTAGTCCCAAACCTCTCTCTGTGGCAATCAGAATCCTGCCTGGAATAATGCCAGAAAAAGCCATGTTTCTAGCACTTCTGAGAAAACTGTGGCTGCTGCTTATCAAATTAAAATGCAAAGCAGCTCACTGCAGTGTCACTGGGAACTGTCAGAAAGGGATTATGGTTCCCACCCCAAGGATACAGGTCAGCTAAACAATACCCATCTTCCAGGGCTGAGAAGGAGGGAGGAGGAGGAGAAAGATTAGGCCGGTTTCCAAATAACAGTCCTGTCTGCTTGTTACCGTGGTAACCTCTCCCCCCCCCCCCCCCCCAGCTGCTCTCATTTGTCTCTCTGTGCCTGACCTTCATGTTGCTCTGACAGTAACTGAGAAGGAAAAGGTGCCTGCCTGCCAGCTAAGCACTCGAGCTGAGGGCACTGAGCAAGTAAAAAAGGCATTCAAAGGCCCTCTCATTCTAGACACCAAACTATGACCTCAGAGCGATTAGAGTTCTGAAAGAGATTTCTGGTGGCCCTTGTCATTCCATCCTTCCTCCCCTGCACTCAGGGCCACCTCACTTCTCTGAGATATCCTTTTAGTGTGAGGAATCTGAGTCAGAGTCAAGTGGGAAGGTGAGAATTCACAGAGAAGAGGAAAAAAAAAACAAGGCATGACAAGCTGAAGAATAGACATAATAAAATATTAACTCAAAGCTGACTGAGACAGCTATCAGCCTGGTAGCTAGGTACAGCTTCTAGTTTACTCTCTTCAAGGTTTGTGCCACAGTTCAGTCAGTGGAGACCTGAGGGCAATAAAGATTCTTGGGACCAGGGCTGGGGGAAGGGCTCAAAATTCTTATGGCCTCTTATTGTTGTTCAGACCTTGGATACAAAGAATTCAGTCATTTAACAAACAATGAGTTCCTCCAATGTGAAGCTCCCTTGCAAAATAAGCACTGACTGTAGAAGAAAAACATAAATACATATAAACTGGAAACTAGTAAGAGCCATGCATGGTGGTGCAAATCTTAAGAGGCTGAGACAGAAAGATTCCAAGTTTCAGGTCAGGTTGGCTACATAGAAGAAAAAGAGAGAGGAAAAGAAAAAAAAACAACCAGTTATTCAGGAACAAACAAGGCATGTAAGATTGGATTCAAACTAAGACCTGAAAGATGAGAAGGAGCCACTCATAGGAAGAATCAATGCACTACTTACTGGCAGAGGGAACAGCAATGCAAACCCCTAAGGTGGGAAAGAGCTTGGCATATACTTGCATTCACTATTTCATTTCTTATTAGTAGACACATACATGGGAAAATGAATATGCTGATTCTACAAGCTTAGGACGCCAAGGCCATGGAAAATACTCAGCTTGCCAAATGTGATCAACTAAGTCATTAATAAGTTATGATTAAGATATCAATCATTACAATCCGATGGTCTGTGAATATCTTACTCAAAGCCTTAGAAAAATTAGCAGCTACTGGGTCAGCTTTCTACTAACAGCAGTTACTGACATTCCGAAAGATACTTGGTGTGAGAGTAGGGATGACTTCCACTAGGTTCATCTTAACTGGCATCTTCAAAGCCATCACATACTTTAAAATGTACTTATATGGATTGTGTTGAAGTTATAAGCTTATAAGAGAGGTGGTAGGTCCAGATATAGTCTAGGTTTTTCACCATTTTAGCTGTATAACCTCAGGCAAGTCACTTCACTTCTCCAAACTTTGTGTGTGTACACACTGTGCATGTGCATTCTGACACTGGGGGATTGAACTCAAGGACCTCTACCACTTGAGCCATGCCTCCAGTAAAATGGAGATGAAAGATTATCATGGGCTTTTCTGTTCAAGCTTGCTTTGAATTGCAATCATCTACATCTCAGCTTCCTGAGATAACAGGTGTGAGCCACCAGTGCCTTGCTTTCTTCAAACTTAAGAAATGAAGTAGTTGGATCTTATGATCCCCAAGGAGATTATATTTGTATTCCTTCAATTACAAGTTACTTAGAGAATTTAGTGGCTCTCATGGAATGGAAAAAGGTCCAAATCAGGCCTGGCCTGGCATAGGGCCCTTCTCTTGCTATTGCTTTGTCTGATCTAGCACTATTTTCATCAAGTTCACCATCCTAGGCAAAGGGACTACAGTTGAAGCTTTATAAATTTTGTAATTCCAAACTCCTAGAAAGAGAGGTTCTAAGAATACTAACAAAATTCCTTAGATTCATTTTAATTGGATGAGCTTCTAGAGTTTAAGAACCAATGTTCTGCTAGACATTGTGGTGAACATCTATAATCCTAGCACTTTGGAGGTTGAGGTAGAAGGATCTTGGGTTTGAGGCCAGCCAGGGTTACATTGTGAATTTGAGGACATCCTGGGCTACCTAGCAAGATCCTGTCTCAAAACACAGGGATAAGACTTAGCTCAAGTGGTCAAGCAGTTGCATTGTAGCAAGACCCTGGGTTCAAGTCCTAGTACCACCAAACAAACAAAAGGCTTGGTGATGTAGCTTAGTGCTAGAGTTTTGCCTAAAATGTACCAAGTTCTGGGTTTGATAGCTAGTACTGCTGAAAAAGAAAAAAAAAATACTACAGTTCTTGAGCTGAGCATGGTGGCCCATGTTTATAATACCAGCACACAGGAGGCTGAGACAGGAGGATTCCAAGTTATAATCCAGCCTGGGTTACCAAGTGAGACGCTGTCTAAATGCACACACACACATGTGTGCCTACACACACACACACACACACACCTTTTTAAAAGCTTTTATTTTGCAAATAAATATCCTTTCTTTGCCTTTACAGCTTTTATTTTTATTTGTATAGTAGTCAATACTGGGGTTTGAACTCTGGGACTCTACCACTTGAACCCTATCTTCTGCCCTCATTTTCCAGTTTTAGTTATTTATTTTTGTTGTCATGGGGCTTGAACTCTGGGCTTGGGCGCTGTCCCTGAGCTCTTCAGCTCAAGGTGAGTGCTCTACCACTTGAGCCACAGCGCCACTTCTGGTTTTCTAGTGGTTTATTGGAGATTAAGAGTCTCTCAGACTTTCCTGCCTGGACTGGCTCTGAACCTTGATCCTGAGATCTCAGCCTCCTGAGTAGCTAGGATTACAGGAGTGAGCCACTGGTGCCCGACTCATTTTCAGTTTTTAACTTCAAGTCCATGTGCTCCTAATAAAATAGGCAATCCCGATGTTCCCAGAGCTATTTAGTTTTGGAACTGAGATCTGCATCAATCTGTTCTTTTATTTCTTCTAAAATAAGCTTGTGGTACAGTACTTCTTAAAGGGAGAACCATACTCTATCCTGAATATACATATTTATATCAAACCCTCCAGACACCTCCTGTTCTTAAAAATAAAATTGCGTCAAATGTAATAATGGTAATATGGCCAGGCAACAAGTAGCAATCATTTTTGTTGTTGTTGTTGTTTTGTGGTTCTGGGGTTTTCACTGCTGGCACTGTGTTTGTTATATAGGTGGTCTACCATTTGAGTTAACCACCAAACCCATGTTTTGCTTTTAAGTATTTTTCTTAGATAGGGTCTCAAGTTCTTGCACAGACTGACCTGAGACCATGATCCTTCTTTCTATGCCTCCTAAATAGCCGGGGTCACAGATGTACAAACCATGTCTGGCTTATTGGTTGAAATGGGATCTTGCTAACCTTTTGCTCAAACTTCAATTCTTCTGATTTCTACCTGCTTGCTAAGTATATGGGACTATAGACATCACATCGGACCTCAACCTTTATTTACTCAGTTCAACTACAGAAATGAATATGATTGGATCCTCAGAACATTTTGAATTACTCTTGTGTGTAGGTCCTGGAGCTTGAATTCAGGCCCAGGCCCCTGAGCTTGTTTGCTCAAAGCTAGTGCTCTATCACTTGAGCCACAGCTCCACTTCTGGCTTTTTGCTGGTTAATTGGAGATGAGTCTCTCAGACTTTCCTGCCCAGACTGATTACAACCATGATCCTCAAAATCTTAGCCTCTTGAATAGCTAGGATTATAAACATGAATTCAAGCTGGCGCCCGGCTGAAATTATTCTTCAGGATGGGAACTTGAGAACCAACAAGTTTCAGATTAAATTTTATCCAGATTTCCAGAAATTCACTGTTACCACAAACATGTTTGAATCAATTAAAATATAATTTACATCAAGTACTATAACTTAAAACATAATTTTAGATGTTTACATAGAACCATTTGAACCAATAAAGCATAATGTATCTGACCAATCTTCTACAGCTAGATATTTAGAATGCACCAATTTTTCATTTGTATAAAGAAGGTAAGAAGATGTCTTTTTTCCCTCCTTCCTTCAGCACTGGGTTCAAACCCAGGGCTTCATGAAAATCAGGGAACTACTACCAACTTAAGTTACTTCCCCAACCCTGTTTTACTATTTTTATCAGACTGAAGTCCTACATATGAGATAAATGAGTAAAATGCTATGTACACTTTAAGGCTTTGGGGTTTGTTTATAAGACAGGGTCTATACAGTACTATGCATTTCCAGACAGGCCTCAAACACAATCTTTCTGCCTTAACCTCCCAAGTGCTGGGATTATAGGTATGTACTACCACCATTCTTGGCTATTTTAAGGCCTTTTGATACATACTACTCAACCAACTTCTAGACTTTCTAGGATTATTAAAATATATATGTATATATGTATTGCCTACATTTCAGGGACAGTTTGTACTAAGTAAGAGGAGTACCTTCTAGGTATTACTAACATTATGCAAAGTATTCTACTTTTATATTTGTCTTTTCATTATTTTTTTTTAAGTTTGTTGGTCATGGGGCGTTAACTCTGGACCTGAGCGCTGTCCCTCAGCTCTTCAGCTCAAGGCTAGTGCTCTACCACTTGAGCCACAGCGCCACATTCAGTTTTCTGATGGCTTATTAGAGATAAGAGTCTCACAGTCTTTCCTGCCTGTGCTGGCTTTGAACTGCAGTCCTCAGATCTCAGCCTCCTGAGTAGCTAGGATTACAGGTGTGAGCCAGCGGCGCCCAGCATATTATTTTATTTTTGAATTAACATACATTTCTGAACCTGTCTTTATTCTCAAAGGCTGATAACATTTGTTGTTTGTTCTTAAATGCTTTCCTAACTAGAACCCTGTAAGCTGACATATATACCTATTGCTTTTTAAAAATTTAATTTCTGGGCTGGGAAGGTGGCTCAATGGTAGAATGCTTACCTTGCATGCATGAGGTCCTGGGTTCGATTCCTCAGCCCCACATAAGCAGAAAAAGCCAGAAGGGGGCTGAGGTTCAAGTGGTGGTAGAGCGCTAGCTAGCCTTGAGCTGAAGAGCTGAGGGACAGCACCCAGGCCCAGAGTTCAGGCCCCATGACCGACCAAAAAAAAATAAAATAAAAATAAAATTTAATTTCTTAGGTCTGAAATGGGGACTTGAACCAGGTACTTTTACTGACACTTTTTTGCTCATTGGCTAGCACTCTACCAATTTAGCCATGTCTCCAACCCCTTAATTTTTATTATTTTTGTTGTTGTTTGTGGAGCTTGAACTCAGGGCCTGGGTGCTGCCCTTGAGTTGTTTTGTTTTTGTCAGTGGTGGGGTTGAACTCTGGACCTGGGCACTGTCCCTGAGCTCTTCAGCTCAAGGCTAGCATTCTACCTTGAGCCACAGCACCACTTCCAGTTTTCTGGTAATTAATTGGACATAAAGAGTCTCATAGACTTTCCTGCCCAAGGTGGCTTTGAACTGTGATCCTCAGATCTCAGCCTCCTGAGTAGCTAGGATTATAGGCGTGAGCCACCAGCACCCGCTGTCCCTGAGTTTTTGTGCTCAGGGCTAGCGCTCTACCACTTTAAGCCACAATGCCACCTCCAATTTTCTGGTGGTTAATTGAAGATAAGAGTCTCATTAGGGGCTGGGAAGGTGGCTCAGTGGTTAAAGCGCTTGCCTTGCATGCCTGAGGCCCTGGGTTCGATTCCTCAGCACCACATAAGCAAAACCAAAAAAGCCGGAAGTGGCGCTGTGGCTCAAGTGGTAGAGCGCTAGCCTTCAGCTGAAGAGCTGAGGGACAGTGCCCAGGCCCAGAGTTCAGGCCCCATGACCGGACCCAAAAAAAAAAAAGAGTCTCATTAGACTTTCCTGCCTATGCTGGCTTCCAACTGTGATCCTCAGGTATCAGCTTCCTGAGCAGCTAGGATTACAGGTGTGAGCCACCAGCATCCATCCAGCTTTTATTATCTTTAAATTGTTTACACGTCAACATGTCAAGTTATGTATATAATGCATGTTGATACTGTTTTGTCTTCACTTGCAGAGTTCCGCATCTTTTTCTGGATTCTTTTCCGAGTAATGACTTATCAAAAACACAGACACAAGATGGCCACTCAGCTCATACAATCTGCTGTATGGAGGCACCCAAGTCAAATTCTCAAGACTCAACTCCAATCAACAAGCAAAAAAGTCAAAGTGGTAGTATGGTTTAAGTGGTAAGGCACCAGTACAGAGCAAAATGCTGATAGCAACAGGCCCTGAGTTCAAGCTGCAGTATCAACACAAGTAACACCACCACCACCACTACCACCATAATAAATACACACACAAACTGGTTTAATTCCAGGAGCCCCTCATGCATGACTTTATATTTATCCATAGGTAATATTCGAACAGTTAATGTCCAAAAACTTGAATACTAGCAGAGTCTCAATCTCTTTTAAACCAGGACAAAAACACACAGATTTGTTAGCAAACAGGTCAGGGGTTGAGATTTCCTTCCTCCCTCCCTCTCTTCCTTCCTTTCTGTGCTGGTACTGAGGCTTGAACTCAGAGCCTAAGCTCAGGGTGCTGTCCCTGAGCTTTTCTGCTCAAGCTAGTGCTCTGCCACGAGCCATAGCTTACTTCCAGCAAGGGGGGTGGGGTAGGGGGCAGGGGAGGGGCTTAATTAGAGATAAAGAGTCTCACAGACTTTCCTGCCAAGGCTGGCTTCAAAATGGGATTCTCAGATCTCAGCCTCCTGAGGTTTACAGGTATGAGCCACTGTGGCGACAAGGAGTTGAGGGATTTTGTTGTTGCTGTTGTTATAAAAGTGATGTATAGCAGGGTTACTGTTTGGAGTTGAGATTTCGAAGCAGCAAGTAGCAGCTAGCAAAGATTTATGTTTTTAAATTAAATGGGATGAAATGCAGTTTATATTTTCTTTCCCTCTTCGGTGTCTCATGACAGACCAGCCTAAATCAACTCTTCTACTTTCTAGCAAACTGTAATGTTCCGACTTTTATCACACCATTATGATCAACCACATCTAATTTTTTAAACCAGCGTTGATTAGTCTCAGTTTTCATTATTACTTTCAGTAATACTTATCTATGAATACCATCAAGAACTTTCTAAAAGGATAGATTTTAGCCAAATCCCTAAAATGTACAAATCTCTTAGATATCTGAGTCTGCCTCTATTAAAAAAACTTAAACTATTTTATGTACAAGTTGAACTTTGTAGGAAAGAAAAGTTTTACATAAAAGAATGTCTCTGTTCTTATCTCCAATTAACCACCAGAAAACTGGAAGCAGCCCTGTGGCTCAAGTGGTAGAACTCAGAGACAATGCCCAAACCCAGAGTTCAGACCCCATGACCAAAAAAAAATAAAATAAAAGTAAGAGAAGACTGCCAAATGCAGGGTGCTGGTGGCTCACCCCTGTAATCCTAGCTACTCAGGAGGCTAAGATCTAAGGATTGAGGTTTGAGGCTTGAAGCCAAGCTAGACAGGAATGTCTAGTTTGCCACCAAAAAGGTAGAAATGGAGCTTGTAGCTCAAGTAGTAGAGTGTTAACCTTCAGCCATAAAAGCTCAGAGACAGTGCCCAGGCTCTGAGTTCAAGACCCAGAACTGGCACCCCCACACACTCACAACAAAAAAGAGAGAGAGAGAGAGAGAGATTGTCACAATCTCCAGTAGTCTCTAAAACATTTGCCTTCTTAATCCAAAAGCACACAGTATTTCCAAGAGATAAAATTGGTCAGCGGTGACAAGTTGGTAATAATCCTATAATTCTCTAAGGAGTTGTCAAGAAAGCACTTAATCTCCACTTTAATAAACATTTGGCTAGTCACTTATCTGAGAATGAATATTAGGAAACACAAACATGTGGGACAACATCTAATAGGCCTGTAGTACAAATAGGCTTTTTAGGTCTTTCCTTCCCTTCTTCCTTCCTCTCTTTCATTCTTTCTGAAATGCTAGGGATGAGACTTTGGGCATAAAGCACTCACGAAAGGAAGTGTTCTACCAGTGAGCCACATTCCATGGCTTTGAGCCATTTGGCTTTTGCACTCAGGCTAATGCTCTACTACCTGAGTCTCATCATCAATTCACCTTTTTTTCCTGGTTAACTGGAGACAGCCTCTTGGACTTTTCTGCCCAGTTTTGTTTTTTTTTTTTTTTGATTCACAATTATGTACAATGAAGAACTTCCCCTCAATGCCTTATTTCCTGAAAGGGATGAGGTAAATTATGTTAGTGAGGCATTCACTCTAGTGCAAAATTTAAAGGCATGGGGGGAATTCAGCAATCAAAAATATCTTTTTGTTGCTGGGGGCAGCTACTCAGGAGGCTGAGATCTGGGGATTGTAGTTCAAAGCTACCCCAGGCAGACAGTCTCCAATTAACCACTAAAAAACTGGAAGTGGTGCTGTGGCTCAAAGTGGTAGAGTGCTGACTTTGAGAGAGAGAGAGAAAAAAGCCAGAAATGGTGCTGTGGCTCAAGTGGTAGAGCGCTAGCCTTGAGCTGAAGAGCTGAGGGACAGCGTCCAGACCCAGAGTTCAGGGCCCACAACCGACAACAAAACAAAACAACCTCTATGGAATAGTTTTAAAGAATATATAAATCCACAATAAACAAAACATCAAAATTTAAATATAGCTTTAGTCAATATTATTGTTTTCCTTTTTCATCAGGCTCCCATATGTCTCTATATGGCACTGTTATTGAAGCCATAAAGATAAGTGAAGGGTAGACAGGAAGAAGGAAAACAGCAAACACAAAGGCTGTAAGGAAGAACGTCTCGAGTATTTAAGGAAACTAAGAAGAAGAGAGGCAGAGGAGTAAGAAAATAAGGTCAGACTAGAAATAGGGGCTAGATGATGAAAATGACTAAAGAATTTCTTTGTAGCTCATAAAAGAATAAAGGATTTTAAGTAGAGAAATACAATAATCTAACAAACTTGAAAAAGACAGGCCACTAAAAAAGAAGAAGACTAGAAGGAGGCTGGGAATGTGGCTTAGTGGTAGAGTGCTTGTCTAGCATGCATGAAGCTCTGGGCTCCATTCCTCTTTACCTCATGAACAGGAAATGGCACTGTGGCTCAACTGGTAGAGTGCTGGCCTTGAGCAAAAGAAGCTCCAGGGACAGTGCCCAGGCCTTGAGTTCATGCCCCAGGACTGGCAAAGAAAAGAAAAGGACTATTTAGGGGCTAAGAATACTAATCGAAAAGTGTTTAAACAATGCAATGGAGGTAATGAGCACAGGTAATGAGTGGGATTGTTGGTGGACTGAATGTGGGGAGGAAGAACATGAAGATTCAAGGACGACAACTCAGCTTAAGGAATAAGAAGAATGGATTGAGGAAGGATTGGGTTTTAAATCGGGTTTGTTTGTTTTGTTTTCCCAGTCTTGGGGCTTGAATTCTGGGCCTGGACTCTGTCTCTGAGCTTTGGTTTCCTCAAGGGTAGTGCTCTACCACTTGAGCCACAGTGCTACTTCTGGCTTTTTCTGAATAGTTTACTGGAGTATAAGAGTTTCATGGACTTTCGCTCCCAGGCTGGCTTCAACTAGGAACCTCAGATCTTAGCCTCCTGAGTAGGTAGGATTACAGACATCAGCCACCAGCACCTGGTTATGAGGTTGGTTTTAACCACTTAAATTTGTAATACCTAGCAGATATCTAAGTGGAAATGTCAAATGAGCAGTTGAATATATGAAACTAACATTAAATTTGAAGCTGTCAGCAGGTCCACGTTTATAAATGAGAGCACAGCTGATAACAATGAGAATGGGGATGAGAAGGATTTAGTTTGGGAATTGAGCTTTGGGACACTTCGATGCTTGGGGGTTTGAGAGCAAGAAAGGAGACCAAGTTGAAGCAGATATTAAGGTGAGAGGGGGAAAAGTCAGGAGGATGTGGTATTTTGGAAGTGAGGGAAATAAATAAAGAGTAAGCACTAACCATAAGCAGAAAAAGCAGAATAAGAGGCCCTGAGTTGAAACCCCAATAACAGCACAAAACAAAACAAAAAGGTGATCTATTGAATAGGAAACAGTAAAAGTTATGAACAGATAACAGCTATAAGAAATGCAAATAATCACTAAATATTTTAAAATAATAGTCAACATTACTAATAATTAGGAAAGGTACAAATTAAAATGTCAATCATTCCTCCTATCAAAGTAGCATAATTATAAAGGATAATAGTTTCTGTAAAGGCATGGAGAAACAGAAACTTGCCTATTAAAATCTTATTCACCTTTTACATCCATGATAAAATCCAAACTCTTTAATTTGATTTAAGGCCTTTTATGATACAATCTTGCCTTATCTTTACCTTCTTATCCCTACTCAGCCTGAGCTTTACCACATATCACAAAGAAAAAGCCTGGAACATGTTAGATATTTTTTTATGCCCTAGCAGTATTCCTATTGCCTAACTTACTCTTCATATCCTTAATTGTAACCACACTATGTCAAAAAACACCTCATGATATCCCCAAACTTGGCTGTCCTTTTCTTTTGTGTCCTCATAACACTTGTTTACAAAAGTTCGGATGAACTGAGAGTGTGGCTCAAGTAGTAGAAGCTCAACGCCTTGAGTTCAAACCCCAGTAATTCCAAAAAATGAAAACAAAAACTAGGAACTCAAGAGCTCTTAACACACTTTTAGTGAAAGTTAACTGTTAGATAGTTGTCTTTCTAAAAGACTGAAAAGTGCCTGAGACTAGTCTTATTATAATGGTTTTGTAGAACTGAACACATAGATGGAGTTCCATAAAAACTATAACATTATAACTATATAACTATAAAACTAGAGTAAGCCTATCTGTCTTCTTAAAGTCAATAAAGAACAGTATTTAATTTTACCCTAAAATTACAATTTTTCTTTTTTTGCTTTTGTTTTTGGTTTTTTTTGGGGGGGTCCAGTCGTGGGGCCTGAACTCTGGGCCTGGGTGCTGTCCCTCAGCTCTTCAGCTCAAGGCTAGCGCTCTACCACTTGAGACACAGCGCCACTTCCGGCTTTTTTCTTTTTGCTTATGTGGTGCTGAGGAATCGAACCCAGGG
Organism: Dipodomys ordii; assembly: GCF_000151885.1. Lineage (NCBI taxonomy): Eukaryota > Metazoa > Chordata > Mammalia > Rodentia > Heteromyidae > Dipodomys > Dipodomys ordii. The sequence goes on from NW_012267227.1 coordinate 2,866,886, forward strand.
CCTCTGGCATGCAAGGCATGCGCTCTACCACTGAGCCACCTTACTAGCCCTAAAATTACAATTTTTCTAACACATCATCCAAAAACACCAAAATCAAACAAAGTAACTTTATATTGGTAATTTGGGTTTTATTATTGATTAAATGACCAATAATCAATGACCAGGCTAAAAAAGTTTGTCTAGCTGGACGCCGGTGGCTCACACCTGTAATCCTAGCTACTGAGGTAGATTCACCTTGAGCTGAAGAGGGCAGGGACAGCGCCTAAGCCCAGAGTTCAAGCCCCACGACGACCACCACCAACAACAAAAAAGTTTGTCTACTATAGGCTAAATTAGATTTTAAAATACTGTTAACCCTGAGATACCACCTTACCCCAATCAGATGACCTATATCCTAAATTCAAACAATGACAAACGCTGGTGGGGATGTGGAGAAAGAGGAAGCCTACACCTGCACTTCTGGTGGGAGTGTACACTAATACAACCACTCTGGAAAGCAGTCTAGAGGTTCCTCAGAAAACTAAACATAGATCTTCCATAAGACCCAGCCATACCACTCCTAGCTATCTACCCAGGATACAAGGACACATGCACCTCCATGTTCATTGCTGCACTGTTCACACTAGCCAAGATATGGAAACAACCCATATGCCCCATTACAGATGAATGGCTCCATAAATTGTGGTGCCTATATACCATGAAGTATTACACAGCCATTAGAAAGAACAAAATAATGGCATTCACAGGGAAATGGATGGAACTCGAACAAATCATGTTGAGCGAAATAAGATCAGAGAGACAAACGGCAGCGAGACCTCCCTGATATACGAATGTTAAATTCAAAATGCAACAAGTGAGATATGACAAAGTAAACAGGACTCAAGAAACAAAGGACCTCTTCTTAATTTGTCATATTGTTTTTAGATGATTCTATGTTCTTTTTTTTTTTTTTTGGGTCCGGTTGTGGGCCTGAACTCTGGGCCTATTTAGCTCAAGGCTAGTGCTCTACCACTTGAGCCACAGCGCCACTTTCCGGCTTTTTTCCTTTTTGCTTATGTGGTGCTGGGGAATCGAACCCAGGGCCTCATGCATGCAAGGCAAGCACTCTACCACTGAGCTACCTTCCCAGCCCGATTCTATGTTCTTGACACCACATATAATATATACATGTGCACATATGAGGGAAGCTGGGAGGAGGGCACAGAAGCAGAAGGAAACGAATGATAAAATATAGCGGAGGGGACCATCAGCTGCACTAGACATTGATGAAAATGAACTAAGCAACTCAAAGGCAGTGATGGGAGGGAGGGAATGGAAGAGAAAGAGGAACAGCTGACACTAAGCAAAAGGAAAGAAATGTACATATTACACAATTTGGAAGAAATAGTTGTACTGTCAAAGTTTGTAGAGTTCACAAGATTTATAGACCTTGAATCACAATTTGCCTTGTTTTTGTTTTTTGGTTGGTCGTAGGGCTTGAACTCTGGGCTTGGGTGCTGCCCTGCACTCTTCAACTCAAGGCGAGGGCTCTACCGTTTGAGCCACAGCACCACTTGAGCCACAGCACCACTTCTGGTTTTCGAGTGGTTTATTGGAGATAAGAGTCTTACAGATTTTCCTGCCCAGGCTGGCTTTGAACAGTGATCCTCAGATCTCAGCCTCCTGAGTAGCTAGGATTACAGGCATGAGCCACCAGCGTCCCATACAATTTGCCTTGTGAAGGTTAAAAGTGTTTGTGACTTTAGCTAAATATCCCTATCCTACAATACTGTGAAATTTATGTAATCACTTAATCTTAATAAAGAAAAAAATTTACATAATGCCGTTAGAAGTTGTGACAAATTAGGTGACTCCATGTCCATGCTGATAGACTGAAACTAGCCCGCATAAGATTATTTACACTACAGCAAATGGTAAGCATACAAATAAACTCCGTCACTTCCCCCAATAGGCAAAATATTTACGAGTATAGCATCAAACTGCTGTTTATTCCAATAAGACAGATGTCATTATCTTATGAGTAACTGTAACTATCAGATAAGTAAACTGAAATTCTAGTCTAAATTTCATGTGTCTTAGTCTAAATTTCATGTGTTTTTTCTTGCTTTATGTCTATGTCATAAAGGTTTATTACATTAACCTAATTCGTTTAATAAGTATTTATTGAGTGACTACAAGACAGTATGGTTGACTCTCAATAACCATTTACTTGAGATAATCAGTCTAAGATAATTCCTGGCAGGCTATTCTTATAAGAACCTAGTTTAAAAGAGTGATTACAACTCAGTTATAATCAATGAAATGTAAAAGTCAATGACAAGCTGAGCATCGCTGGCTGACATCTGAGGATCACAGTTGGAAGCCAGCCTGGGTAGGAAAGTATGTGAGATTTGTCTTTCCTGTAAACTACTTTAAAAGCCAGAAGTGAGCCTAACTACTCAGGAGGCTGAGATCTTAGGATTGTGGTTCGAAGCCAGCAGGGCAGAAAAGTCTCCATGACTTTGATCTCTAAGTAACCACTCAAAAACTGGAAGTGGCGCTGTGGCTCAAGTGCTAGAGCATTAGCCTTGAGCACAAAGCAGCTCAGGGACAGCACCCACGCCCTGAGTTCATGTCTCACAACTGACCATCCCCCCCCCAAAAAAAAGCCAAGCACCAGTGGCTCATGACTATAATCCTAGCTATTCAGGAGGCTGAGATCTGAGGATCACCATTCAATGCTAGCCTGGGCAGGAAAGTCTGTGAGACTCTTGTGCTCAGTTAACTACCAGGAAACTGGAAGTGGTTCTGTGTGTGGCTCAAGTGGTAGAGTGCTTACCTTAAGCTGAAGAGCACAGGGACAGTGCCCAGGCCAAGAGTTCAAGCTCCACAGCTGACAAAAACAAAACCTGGAAGTGGAGCTGTGGCTCAAGTGGTAGAGTGTCAACCTTAAAAGAAGCTTAAGGGCACCGCCCAGGCCCTGAATTCAGGCCCCAGGACTGGCAAAAAAAGAAAAACAACATTAAAAAAGTCAATGAATGACAATAAAAAGGCTGCTAGCCAGGCGACGGTGGCTCATGCCTGTAATCCTAGTTACACAGGAGGCTGAGATCTGAGGATCATGGTTCAAAGTCAGCCCGAGCAGGAAACTCTGTGAGATTCTCCAATAAATCACTAGAAAACTGGCTTACCTTGAGCTGAAGAGCTGAGGGATAGTGCCCAAGCCCAGAGTTCAAGCCCATGACATACCAAAAAAAAAAAACAAAAAAAAAGCCTGCTAGGAGCTTCTGGGAAAGTTTCCCCACACTAAGATACAGAAGAAGATCCCCTCCCACCTTTTTTTTTTTTTTGACTGGTCATAGGGCCTGAACTTAACCTGGGCACTGTCCCTCAGCTCTTCAGCTCAAGGCTAGTGCTCTACCACTTGAGCCACAGCACCACTTCCGGCTTTTTCTGCTGAGGAATCCAACCCAGGGCCTCATGCATGCAAGGCAAGCACTCTACCACTGCGCCACCTTCCCAGCCCCTAAAATATATTTTTTTTAAAAAAGAAGGGTGCCAAAGATGATGGTCCCAGCACTAGGAGGCAGAGATAGGATTCTTTTTTTTTTTTCAGTCATGGGGCCTGAACTCTGGGCGTGGGCACTGCCCCTCACCTCTTCAGCTCAAGGCTAGCACTCTACCACTTGAGCCATAGCACCACTTCCAGATTTTTCCGCTTATGTGGTGCCGAGGAATCGAACCCAGGCCCTCATGCATGCAAGGCAAGCACTCTACCACTGAGCCACCTTCCCAGCCCAGGATTCTTCTTTATATAAGTGCCCTATACTAAACACAGCTGTATTATCTAGAGTCCTATTAATTTACCTAGTTAATAACATACAAGAAGCATGAGTAAGAAATAGGACTCAGACTGGGCACCATGGTGCATTCTTATTTCAGTGCTTGGAGGCTTCAGAAAAAGAATCACAGGTTTGAGGCTAGTCTGGGCTACACAGTCCCTGTCTCAAAAAACCACAAAGAACCAAGGGAGAAAAAAAAAGAAACAATAATGATCCCCATTCCCAGGTCAGAATGGAATTTGAATATATTAGTACTTGAGTAAATGAAGGCATTTGTAAGAGTTCACCAAAAAAAGAAAAAAAAAGGAGCCTGGTGCCAGTGGCTCTCGCCTGTAATCTTAGCTACTCAGGCAGATGAGATCTGAGGATCGCAGTTCAAAGCAGGAAAGTCCTTGAGACTCTTATATACTTATATATCTGGGTATTTTTAAGAAGGTGAATATAGGAAGTGGCGCTGTAGCTCAAGTGGTAGAGCACTCGCTTTGAGCTGAAGAGCTGAAGGACAGCGCCCAGGCCCAGAGTTCAAGCCCCACGGCCGGCCAAAAAAAAAAAAAAATTACAGAAATTTTGGGCTGGGAAGGTGGCTCAGTGGTAGAGGGCTTGCCTTGCATGCTCAAAGCCCTGGGTTCGATTCCTCAGCACTACATAAGCAAAAAGAAAAAAGCCGGAAGTGGCGCTGTGGCTCAAGTGGTAGAGCACTAACCTTGAGCTGAAGAGCTGAGGGACAGTGCCCAGGCCCAGAGTTCAGGCCCCACGACTGGACCAAAAAAAAAAAAAGAAAGTGAATATATAAATGCAAATAACAATACAGTGATCCCTCACCTACGGCATGACAAAAAAAAAAAAAAAGCATGTTGCATACTACTTTATGAAAAGTTCAGGATCTATCATCCAGTCATACAAGTAACATCAGATCAGTTGTCTAACCATAAATTTAAAGCAACTATATCTTTGCACATTAGAATCAAGCACCCTAACAGACACATAGGCTAGCAAAACTATGAGAATTCTCAAAAAGAATTATAGCCAGTGTGGCTTGAAAACAAAAGCTGATTAATAAATAAAAAACATCTTTGGAATTATCACATTGTAAAAGAACTATCTGCCAGAAAAATCAAATTATTGTCTTAGCTATGTATAGGAATTATCCCTAGGCCAGAACTAATTGTGGTTTCCAGACTGATTGCAGTGTCAGCATATCCTGGGTGCTAAATTCTGTAATCTAGCCCTCTTTAATATATCTCTATCTATCTACCTACCTACCTACCTATTTTTTTTCTTCCTGGGCTTGAACTCAGGGCCTTGGCCCTGTTCCTGAGTATCTTAGTGCTCTAGCACTTGAGCCACAACACTACTTCTGGCTTTTTCTGAGTAGTGTATTGAAAAAGTCTCATGGACTTTTTGCCTGTGCTGGCTTTGAGCCATTATCCTCAGATCTCAGCCTCCTGAGTAGCTAGGATTACAAGAGTGAGCCACTGGCATCTGACTTATCTAGATTCTTAATTTCCACAGAAATCCACTCATCTATTTATTTCAAATTTTTGAGACAAGTGTTGACATGTAGCCTAGTCTGCCCTTGAACTTGCTATATAATCCAGGCTGGCCTCAAACTGGCAATTCTCCAATCTCAATCTTCCTAGTGCTGAGATTACAGATGTGTATCACCAAGTCTGGCCCTGGATTTGGTTCTAATTCTTCTGCATATTGAGACTGTCATTTCCTTCATGTTCTTTCCTAGTTAAAAATGAAAAGGACTTTCTATATCATCAACAAAAAACATTTTAATATTCTTTTCCATATACTGTGCTGCCAAATATAAGCTCCATTAATGAATAAATAGCACAAGGGCCTAGGGCTTAGTTTGGTAAAATGATTAGAGTAGCAAAAAAATCCAACTCTGCAAGCTGTTGCTTTTACTGAAATTCATTTTTAACTGCAGTCACAGGTCCCTCCCTTGCCTCGCTTCAAAGTCAGATGTTCACCCATCCCTAGCAGCAAGGTGAAGATCTTAGCGAGAGGGCACTGACAGCAAACCACAGAGGCTGAAGACATCGCTCATTTTAATTGCATCAGCAACTGCTAAGCAATTAATGAAACAGCAAAAGATAGAGGCAGCATCAGGGCAAAAAGAAAAGGATCTTATACAATCATGTGTAAATACTTCATCTTCACCTCAATGAGAGCAAGTTATTTATGGCAGCAGCACAAGGCATCAAGTCACTGCATCTATACATCCAGGCCACTTTCCAGGCAGCAATAAAGCTACATAGTGTAGATTTCCTCTTGCTTAGTTTTTTTTTTTTTTAATCTCCCACATTTTCCCCTGTAGCCACCAACATAGGTGAAGAAAGGAGAAAGACAACAGATCAAGGAGGTCATTTAGCTATTGAGTCCCTTGGGCAGATTCTGTAGTTTGCACAATATAGGAGGAGGATCACTAAATACTAAATATTAAGGGATTAATCAGAAGCATGCATGTACTAGGCCTAGGGCATGGTGGGCCAACTCCATCAATAAACCTTTGTAGTCCCCTTCTATCAAGCCATACCTTATGCATAAGAGAAAGGCAGAAGATAAAAATAGCTAACAAAAACCTCTCAGAGAGAAAGTGAATTCTCAAATGTGGTCTTGAGTGCTAGAAAACATCAGCATGAAACAGAAACAAAAGCTCAAACACCAAGATTCCAGCTGTCATCTCCTCATCTCCTTAGTGAATGCTACAGCTTATCACAGGTCGTTGGTCTTTTGTGGTAAGGGATGAGGGCAAGAGTTGAATAAAAAATGAAGTAGTCTTAACTCACTCATACAGGAAGTTCCCAAGCAACATAATGTTCAGGTGCCCTCATTTCACCCCTCACCATCCAATTACAAGAACCACAGGTTTTCTGTAATAACTTTGATTTTTATGTATTAGTTAATTCCAAATTCCCTAGTACAGTGCTTGACAAAATATGTCCAAATGACATAAGTAGGCAAAACGAAATGCAAAATAGATAAGGATGAAGTAGGCAGGAGATAGACCCTTGGAAGGCAAGCACACAGCAATAGAAGTTGGAAAAGTAACTTGGCCCATGACTTCCTCTACCACAGAATTACTTGAGCCAATTAATCCAATGAAAAGTATTCCAGAGGACTTCCCACTTCACTGATGCTATTTAGGAAAAAGGGGGAAAAGGTCTTAGAAGACCTTTCTGGGTTTGGATTTTGCCTACTTCCTCTGTCATACAACCATTCTTCTCTCTCACTTTATTGTGCCATTCTACAAATATTTACTTAGTACCTGTATATATCTTCGCACAGTTCTAGGTACCATGGATGCACCACCCAGAACTGCTATGTAATGGCTTTTTAGCAAAGTGGGCTGAAATCTAGGTCATGCCTTTAACTTAGATAAACTGTTATGTCCTGGTGTAGAGCCACAACCTCTTGTAATAGAGATTTTTTTATTTTTCCAATTTGCTGGAAAAAGACTATGGCCTTAAGAAAGGTTCTGACTTAATTAATTAATTAATTACCCTTTTCATGGAGCTTATTTCCCACTGTAGCAGAGAGAAATAAATGAAGCAAATATGCGGTGTGGTATAAAACAAATTATGTGGGGTGTTGGACAATGTTAAATGTTAGGGAGAAAATATGTGTGACTCTCAAGGAAGTATTCAGAAAAGGATTCAGAGAGCTGGTGAGACTTCTGCGTTTAGAACTGTAATCAAATCCATTTCCCCTTTCAGCCTCTGCATTGCCTCCCCACATCCCGCTCCAATTTTTACTTGGCTAGCCTATCTTTCAGGCTTAGCCTCAATGTTTCCTCCTCACAGGGACATGCTGCACAATTACCAATATCTCTAGGCATTCCTAACCAAATAAAGACTCAACTATACACATCTAGAGATTTGAATTCTGTTCTACTTCCTAGCTTAACCTCTCTGGCATTCAGCTTCTCTATTTGTAAAATGGATAATAATAGCACTTAACTTATGGCTTTGCTATGAAGATTTATTACAGTAACAGTAGGATGACAATAGCAGTTGTTACTGATATAGCTCTCACCAAGTACCAGAGGCAGTACTGAGTTCTGTATTTATTAACTTGATTAATATGCTCAATATATTAAGCACTCAGCACTGTACTTGGCATACATTAAACAAATGTTTACCATCATTCTTATTATCACCATTATCAGTGACAATATTGTTAGTGATTCAGGGGTATTTTAGCACTTTGCCTGCCTGACTTTCTGCTCCACTGAGGGATCTATGTTTAAGAGTTCCTTATTTTCCCTTCTAGGATTAATACTCTAAAGAAGGAGTTTGTGTTTAAACCTTAGCACACAGTGTAAAGTGAACTCTCAAGTGATATCTCATTCTTCACACTGGCATGGACTTTAAAAAGCAAACATAGAGCAGGGCTCCAGTGTCTCACACCTGTAATCCTAGCTACTCAGGAAGCTGAGATCAGATCAGAGGATCGAGTTCAAAGCCAGCTGGGGCAGGAAAGTCTGGGAGACTTTTTATCTCCAATAAATTATTCAGAAAAAGCCAGAAGTGGTGCTGTGGCTCAAGTGATAGAACACTAGCCTTGAGCCACAGAGGAGTTCAAGGGGCCTGGAGTTCAAGCTGCAGGAGCAGGACCAACACACACACACACACACACACACACACACACACACACACACACACACACGCCCAACAGACACAGACACACACACACCTTACACACACACACACACACACACACACACACACACACACGCCCAACAGACACAGACACACACACACCTTGAGCCACAGAGGAGTTCAAGGGGCCTGGAGTTCAAGCTGCAGGAGCAGGACCAACACACACACACGCCCAACAGACACACACACAGACACACACACACACACACCCAAAGAGAGAAGCTGGTGGCTCACAACTGTAATCCTAGCTACTCAGGAGGCTGAGATCTGAGGTTCACAGTTTGAACCCAGCCCAGGAAGGAAAGTCCATGAGAAAGTCTTCAATTAAGCACTGAAATACGAAATAACCACAAGTAGAGAGCTGTGGCTCAACTGGTAGAACACCAGCCTTGAGCAAAACAACTAAGCCCAGGCCTTGAGTTTAAGCCCCAGTACTGATATACAAACAAAATAAAAGCCAGGAGCCAGTAGCTCATTCCTGTAATCCTAGCTACCTGGAAGGGCTGAGGTCTGAAGACTGAAGTTCTAATTTATAGAGTTACAATGTTACGAATTTACCCAGGTTTGTCCCTCTTTTACTCAGGTAAAAAGAAAGAACTCAGAGAATGGAAATTATGTGCTGACTTGCCCAGCTACACAGTTATTTCATTATATACCTGGACCTGAACCCATTACTCCATAGAACCACCCATTCCAAGTGATCATTTGCACAATAAGAAAACTGGATTTGCTCATTATAGAGGCCTCGCCCCAATCTGTTCCAACACTATATAATTATAATTGGGATGGAACCAAAAAAAAAAAGAGTCTCAAACTTTCAATTTGAGGATCTAACATGAGAACCCAGTTTGGAAAGCAATACAGTTGAATCCAGAGGTGTTATATATTTGTAATAGGAATGATATTCTAAAGCTGTATTTAAGTAAACTTGTTTCGGCCCACAGTGGAGGGAAAAAGATAAACTACAACCGAATTTTAGATCTGCCATTATTTTTGTGACACCACGCATATCATTTTCCTATTTTTAACTCAGTCCCTGCACATGGAAAATGGGAAAGTGAGGCTAATTGTTTCCAAGGTCCTTTTCAACATTTAACAATCCAGGATTTGAGGTAAAATGCAAAGGAAGGGTTAGAATTTTAGGATCAGCAACACATTTTTTGTTCTGAACAAGCCCTAACAAAATCAGTGCTATGGATGAATATTTCATGTGTCAGAAATTTGTCTCCCAAAGCAGCAGAGGCAGGACCTTTGGGAGGTGGCTGGGTTAAGAGGGCTCCCCTCGAATAAACACATTAATCCCTCCATGGATTAATGGCTTATCAAGGGAGTGGCTTTGTTATTAAATCAAGGTCTCCGGTATGTTTGTTCTGTCTAGTCATGTGATACTCTTGAGCTGCCATGGGACTCTGAAAAGTCTCCTCTGGCAAGCAGGACTACCAGCCTCCAGAACCATGAACTGAACTGTATTTTGGTATTACTTGGATTTGATCTCATTGTTTCTCACCTGCTAGGCAGGGACTCTACCAATGGAGTCCTTAGCCCATTTTTGCTTTAGTTATTTTTCAAAAATAAGGCTTCACATTTCTGCTCAGATGAAAGTGCCCCTATACTACCATTCCTGCCCAGTTGGTTGAGATGGGGTCCTAATGACATTTTGCCAGGGCTGGCCTCAAACCATGATCCTTCTATTTCCATCTCCAGAGAAGTTAAGATTACTACCATGCCCAGCCTAAACCTTTTTATTGGCAGGGGAGAGGGTATGTGTATGTATGCCAATCCTGGATTTGAACTCAGGGCCTGGGCATTGTCCTGGAGCTTTTATGCTCAAGGCTGGCAGCTTACCACTGGAGCCACAGCTCCATTTCCAGATTTTTTTTTAATAGTTTCCTGGGCTTTCCTGCTTGGGCTAGCTTTGAACTTAAAATCTCAAATCTTAGCCTCTTGAGTAGCTAAGATTACAGAGGCATGAGCCACCAATGCCTGGCTAAACCTTTATTCTTAATAAATTTCCCAGTCTATACTTTTCAATTATAGCAAAATATGTACTAAGATAATCAGTTATTAGTTTGAAATAAGGGGGGGGGGAAGGGAACGAGAGGAAATAGCTTGAATAGTTGCTAAGGTTTAATATTAATTCTTTACAGGAAATAATGCTCTAATTATGACTAGCTATATTTTAGAAAGCTATTTAATCATGGAAACTATTTGGCACAATGCTAGCACATAGCAAATTTCAAGAAATTGTTCAATGATGCTGGTGGCTCACGCCTGTAACACTAGCTACTTAGAAGGATGAGATCTGAGGGTTGCAGTTCAAGGCCAAACCCAGGCAAGGAAAGTCCATAAGACTCTTACCTCCAATTAACCACCAGAAAACCAGAAGTGGTAGTGTGGCTCAAGTGGTAGAGTGCTGGCCTTGAGCTGAAGAGCTAAGGAACAGAGCCCAGGCCCAGAGTTCAAGCCCCATGACCAAATAAAATAAATAAATAAATAATTGTTCAATGAATATGCAACTGAGTGAACTAATCAACTTGATGTTTACTTTTGTTTTTTGGGGGGGGGGTCGGTCATTGGCTTGAACTCTGGGCCTGGGTGCTATTTCTGAGCTCTTCAGCTCAAGGTGAGCGCCTACCACTTGAGCCACAGCACCACTTCCGGTTTTCTGGTGGTTAATTGAAGATAAGAGTCTCACAGACTTTCCTGCCCAGACTGGCTTTGAAGCTTCCTGCCCAGACTGGCTTTGAAGCGTGAACCTCAGATTTCAGCCTCCTGAGTAGCTAGGATTACAGGCATGAGCCCACTGGTGCTCATGTTTACATTTTTCAGGCAGGTCAATCTGACTTAACAGCATTTAAATCTGAAGAATGAGTATTTCAAGTAGAATTTAGGAGAAAAAAAAAAGTTTGAAAGAAAGATATGCCAGGTGTTGGTGGCTTAACTCTTTTAATCCTAGCTACTCAGGAGATTAAGATCTGAGGATCATGGTTCAAAGCTAGCCTGAGAGGAAAGTTCCTGAGACTCTTATCTCCAATTTACCACCAAAAAGCCAGAAGTAGAGCTGTGGCTCAAGTGGTAGAGTGCTAGTCTTGAGCAAAAAAGCTCAGGGACAGTGTCCAGGCCCTGAGTTCAAGTTTCAGGACCGGTATTCCCCCAGAAAAGAAAGATAAATGAGAAAGAAAACCGAATGTTTTCTTGAAAGGAAATGTTTTTCTGAAAGGAAAATAATTCCTATATCATTAGAAAAGGTGAGTTTATTTTCTAACTGTTAATTGTTAAACATTGTCTAGTATGGCTTATTTTTTCCTGTAGGTACATTTAAAATACCAAAAAGCTGGGCACTGGTGACTCACACCTGTAATCCTAGCTACTCAGGAGGCTGAGATCTGAGACTCACAGTTCAAAGCCAGTCTGAGCAGGAAAGTCTATGAGACTCTTATCTCCATTAGACCACTAGAAAACCAGAAGTGGCACTGTAACTCAAGCAGTGGAGGGCTCACCTTGAGCTGAAGAGCGCAGGGACAGTGCCCAAGCCCAGAATTTAAGCACCAAGACTGACAAAACAAACAAACAACAAACAACAAAAGACCCCACAAATAAAAAGTCCATTTGTGGGTTGGAGCATGGATCAGTTAGAGTGCTTGTCTAGCTAGAGTACAGCACTAAATAGTACCACCACCACCTTAAAAAAACAAATCAAGACCTTGACTGGGTACATTATTCAAGCATGAAATTCTGAGTCTAAACTCTGGTTTCACCCTAAAAAAGTTCTTTCGAATTAATGTGTAGGTCAATGTCAAGTTAAATACCCATTGCTAAAACTAAAACTCTTGGTGAATTTTAGGGGAAATTAATGTAAAACTTAGTTCAATATTTACAGGTGATTAATACCTGATACTGTTCCTATCTCAATCAATGCTCTTAAGCAATGGCAAGAATTACCAAAGAAACAGGCACTGGTGGCTCATGCTTGTAATCATACCTACTCAGGGTCTTAGCACAAAAGTTCAAGGACAGCACCTAGGCCCTGAGTTCAAGCCCCAGGACAAGCCCCAGAAGAAAAAAACAAAACACCACCAAATCAATGAACCTTTGCTAATTCTCATTTTGATGATGGTCTATTCTGTTCTCAACATAAACTTAGAGTCAACAAACTCATTTACTAAAATGCTATGGAACTTACTGGGCATTTTTACCTAAGCTTTTTTTGTGAAGGGTAAATTTGGGGAAGTTATGTAAATTATCAATAAAGTACATACTTTGTCATACTAAAGACAATATATATTTATATATAAAACCATGTGCATATATGAAAACATATTGTATAGATGTATAAATCAAAACACATATATGTAAATATATGTCAATACACTTATATATCTATATATATATACACACATAAGCAAAACAAAATTATAATCTATTACTAGGCATTATGATGCAGCTCAGTGATAGAGTGCTTAGAAAAAAAACTAGAGGGGCTGGGAAGGTGGCTCAGTGGTAGAGCACTTGCCTTGCATGCCTGAGGCCCTGGGTTCGATTCCTCAGCACCACATATGCAAAAAGAAAAAAGCCAGAAGTGGCGCTGTGGCTCAAGTGGTAGAGTACTAGTCTTCAGCAAAAAAGCGGCTCAGGGACAATGCCCAGGCACTGAGTTCAAGCCTAGGACTGGCACCAAAAAAAAAAAAAAAAAACCCACTAGAAAGCCGGGTGGCTCTTGCCTGTAATCCTAGCTACTTAGAAGGCTGAGACCTGAGGATTGCGGTTCAAAGCCCAGGCAGGAATGTCTGAGAAACTTTTTTTTTGGGTCCAGTTGTGGGGCTTAAACTCTGGGCCTGGGCGCTGTCCCCCAACTCTTCAGCTCAAGGCTAGCACTCTACCACTTGAGCCACAGCACTACTTCCAGCTTTTTTTTTCCTGCTTATGTGGTGCTAAGGAATCGAACCCAGGGTCCCATGCGTGCAAGGCAAGTGCTCTATCACTGAGCCACCATCCCAGCCCTGAGAAACTCTTACTCCAATAAATCACTCAGAAAACCGGAAGTGGCACTCTGGCTCAAGTGGTAGAACGCTACACTTAAGCTGAAGAGCTCAGGAACAATGCCGAGGCCCAGAGTTCAAGACTCACAACTGACAAAAACAAAAACAAAAAATAACTAGAAGGTATGTTAGAGAGTAATGTGTACACCAACAGATTTATGACATTACATGTCATTCACTGTAATCTAAGTAGATGAAGGGAGGTGCCTAAGTGTTACATGTTTTTATAAGTTTATTTTTATAAGTTTAATTAAATCTAGACCATATAGACTGAAGTCACACTAAAATGAACTATATTTATTCCTTCCTTCCTTCCTTTCTTTATTTGTTGGTTGTGGGGCTTGATCTCTGGGCCTGGGCACTGTCCCTCAGCTCTTCAGCTCAAGGCTAGTGCTCTACCTCTTGAGACATAGCACCACTTCTGGTTTCCTTGTGGTTAATTGGAGATAAGAGTCTCATGGGCTTTCTTGCCCAGGCTGGCTTTGAATTGGGATTCTCAGATCTCAACCTCCTGAGTAGCTAAGAGTACAGGAGTGAGCCACCGGCGCCTAGCAAAAATGAGCTATATTTCTCTTCACATCTTCAAGAGAAACCTACAGATCCATGAATAATAATAAGCAAACACAGGGATAAATACATTATGCCTCAAAACAAAGCAAAACAAGGAGGTTTACTTCCAGTGTCAAAGACCCAGTAAAAAGGCACACCACTGCACTGCTGTTGGGAATGCAAACTAAGATAACCACTCTGGATGGTGGTCTAGAGATTCCTCAAAAAACTGAACATAGAACTATCTTATGAGCCAGTTATACCATTCCAGGGCATCTACCCAGATCATTACAAATCAGAATACCATAAAGATCCATGTTAATTGCTGCATTATTCACAATAGCCAAGTTATGAAAATAGCCTGGATGCTCTAGAACGGATGAGTGGATCAAGAAAACGTGGTACATATATGCAATGGAATTTTGCTCATCCATCAGAAAAAATCATATGCCATTTGCAGGGAAACGGGTGAACCTAGAACAAAGCATGTTAAGTAAGCCAAGCTCAGAGAGACAGACAGCACATTTTCTCTCATATATGGAAGCTGTATCTAAAATACAACCAAATATAACTTAAAGAGGGCTTTAAGTGTTGACATACAAACAGACTAAAGGAGGGTATACGAAGGGGAAGAATTCAAATGTGTATCTCCTCAAGAATTCAAATGTGTATCTCTTCTGAACATCTAAAGTACTATTTATCAAAACTATTTCCAATAAATAGAAACATTTTTATGTTGTTTTTGTTTTAATTGGTTTTGGGGTTTTTTTGTTTTTGTTTTTGGTGGGTGAGTGAAGGGTGGGCCCAGGAATGGAAGGAAGCGGGTGAGCAAATGCAGTTACTGTATTCAACATACACTATATTAAAAAAAATGGACTATGTAACTTGTGGTTAGGGATGGGAGGGGGAAAATGGGGTAAAGCGAAGGAAGGGGTGAAAATACCCAATGAGCATTAATTATACTCATAACCTCATTTATGAAACTGTAACCCCTTTGTACAACTCCTTAAAAATAAAAATTTAAAATAACGCAAAAAAAAAATCCCCAAACCCTAAAACCTGTGCCTAACCATTTATTTCTACAGCTTCACAATTTTGAGTGGATATTCATAGAAACTGTATAGACAGTTCTTTAATTCTATTACTATTGATTTCTCAATGCTCATTAAAATTGTTGCATATATAAAAAATCCTGACAATCAATTACCTAAGGTTATGTAAAACACTACTTCAAACAGGCACTGATGGCTCAAACCTGTAATCCTAGCTACTCAGGAAGCTGAGATCTGAGGATCACAGTTCAAACCTAGCCTGGGCATGGGAAGTCTATGAGACTCTCATCTCCAGTAAACTACCAAAAAACTTAGAAGTAGTGCAGTGGGCTCAAGTGATAGAGCACTAGCTTTGAGCACAAAGCGCCAGAACTGAACTGGCAAAAACAAAACAAAAAAAAACACCCTGCCACCACCAAAAAAACTATTTCAGGTTTGTTCAGTGGCAGATATTTGAGCATTTAGAATAATATCTTACATACTAAGTCAGATAACTTCAGATAAATGAACCTTAAGCTATTTCCCAGACCCAGAATCTAATTCTTGGCAAACATGTCAAGAACTATAAATGAATACTAAATGGTTATTAAGTGAGCCTAGATTTGGGGTATGATTATCCTATTTCCACCTTAAGGATTTTGATCTTTAATATTTAATCCTCTGCATATCTCATTTGTTATATATTGTATTACATCTTTTCAAAAAGCAGAATAAAAGCTGGGTGCAGGTAGCTCACACTTGTAATCCTAGCTACTCTGGAGCTGGGATCAGAGGATTGCAGTTCAAAGCCAGCTTGCATAGGAAAGTTTGTGAGACTCTTATCTCCAATTAACTACCAGAAAACCAGAAGTGATGCTGTGGCTCAAGTGGTAGAGCACTAGCCTTGAGCTGAAGAGCTAAGGTACAATACCCAGGCCCAGAGTTCAAGCACCACGATTGACCAAAACAAAACAAAAAAAGACAGATATAAAGAAGTTGAACTATGTCTCAAGTGGTAGAGCACTAGCCTTGAGCTGAAGAGCTAAGGTACAATACCCAGGCCCAGAGTTCAAGCACCACGATTGACCAAAACAAAACAAAAAAAGACAGATATAAAGAAGTTGAACTATGTCTCAAGTGGTAGAGCACTAGTTTGAACAATAAAAAATAAAGGGACTGGGGCTGGGAAGGTGGCTCAGTGGTAGAGTACTTGCCTTGCATGCCTGAGGCTCTGGGTTTGATTCCTCAGCACCACATAAGCAAAAAGAAAAAAGCTGGAAGTGGTGATGTGGCTCAAGTGGTAGAGCACTGGCCTTGAGCTGAAGAGCTGAGGGACAGCGTTCAGGCCCCACGACCGGACCCCCCCACCGGCAAAATAAATAAATAAAGGGACAGCACCCAAACCCTGAGTTCAAGTGCCAGGACTGGTACAGCAGGATGTAATACTTAAAAATTGTAGCAAGCACATTGGGATGTAGCTCAGTGACAAAGTAGTTGTCTAGCAAGTGCAACCTCCTGGGTTCTAGCCCCAGTACCAAAAAAAGAAAAGACAAAAAAGAAATTGTATTAAGTAGAGACAAATAACTATGAATCTAGTCACTATGAAAAAAATCTGAATAAACCTGTTATAACAACAATAAAGAGGTTAAAGTCGGAAGGAGAAACAAATATTAAAATCTGAAAATCAGTCAGTCAATATGGTGTCATGAAGTTATAAACTAACTACACTGGCATTAGGACAAAGATCAATGAGGAAGTGTTAAGTATTAGTGCCTAGGAGAGAAGGAGAAATGTTTCTATTAGGTTTCTAATTAGATTTGGAAAACTGATCATTTACTTAAGCTTTTATTTGGTTTCCTTATTCATGAAATGGAAATAAATAATAACAGATTGTCTGGTGGTTAAGCAAATTAATAAATATGAAGAACCCAAAATAGTAACTAGAATTTAGTTAAGTGCTATTACTGAGATTAATAATATTAACAAAGAATTCATGAAAGTTATTAAAACAAAACAGTGATTCAAAGTTCCAAAAAGAAAATGAAAAAAGTAATAATAAAATATTTTATTTTTTATTTACAATAACTATGATAATTACAAATAAAAATATAAATTGGAGGCTTAGGATATAGGTGGTAGAGGAACAGGGAGCTTAGTATGTAGGATATCATGGGTTGAGCCTAGCAAGTTACACAGAAAAGAAAAAATAAAAAAAAAAAAACAGGCACTCATACACTAATTCACACCTGTAATCCTAGCTACTCAGGAGACTGAGATCTGAGGATCTGAGGATCTCAGTCTTGGTGATGATAAACTCTGAATTTATGATAATGGTGCTCTATTGCATCCCTCCCAAGCACTACAATAAAAAATAGTTCAGGTTGTGGATGTTGTTGTGTGTGTTCTACCATATTTGTTAAAAACATTATAGGTACTAGAACCAGACTGCCTGATTTATACTTTGGTGCTACCATTTTCTAGTTGTAAAACATTGGGCAAAAAAAAGTGCCTTGGGGCTGGGAAGGTAGCTCAGTGGTAGAGCGCTTGCTTTGTATGCCTAAGGCCCTGGGTTCAATTCCTCAGCACCACATAAGCAAAAAGTAAAAAGCCGGAAGTGGCGCTGTGGCTCAAGTGGTAGAGCGCTAGCCTTGAGCTGAAGAGCTGAGGGACAGCGCCCAGGCCCAGAGTTCAGACCCCCCCCCCAAAAAAAGTGCCTAGTTTTCCCATGCCTGAGTGTCTTCAGCTATAGACAGGATGTTTTTTTGTTTTGTTTTGTTCTGTCGGTTGTGGGGCCTGAACTCTGGGCCTGGGCACTGTCCCTCAGCTTTTCAGATAAAGGCTGTGCTCTACTACTTGAGCCACAGCACCACTTCCAGCTTTTTCTGCTTATGTAGTGCTGAGGAATCAAACCCTGGGCCTCATGCATATAAGGCAACCACTGAGCCACTTCCCAGTCCCCTAGACGGGATGTTTTTAATAGTACTACATAATTATTAACTGTGAAGATAAAATTAGTAAATATATATATATATATATATATATATAAAATCAGTCCTCATGCACAGTGAGTGTTTTGTTTGTTATTCTTAGATTCCATTTTGAAAAAAAAAAAAGTGTGGTGCTGGGAATTAAACCTAACCCAGGTTCTTTTACCTGATAGGCAAGCATTCTACCACCCAAGCATACATATATATATATATCTATATTCCCTCCCCCCTCAGTTGTGGGGCTTGAACTCTACCACTTTGTGTCACAGCACCACTACTTCTGGTTTTCTAGTGGTTAATCGGAGATAAGAGTCTCATGGACTTTCCTGCCAGGGTTGGCTTTGAACCATGGTCTTTAGATCTCAGCCTCCTGAGTAGCTAGGATTACAAGTTTGAGCCACCGACTCCCTTTCTATGTAAAAATAAAATGAAATTATTCATGTGCTTGAATCTGATGGTTTTCAGGCAAACACTTGACATAAACTCTTTGTATCTGTACCCCTGTGTCATTGGTACAGCATTATCACTATACAAACTGAGAAGAAATTTCTATGCTGTCTTGTTTTTCAAGACTCATTTCAAACCTTAAATATTTTATCAAGTACATTGTTTTCATAGCACAAAAACAGGCCTAAGAATTTCTCTTCTTTTTATTTTTTTTAAGGGCAAGTCATGATCCTCCTGTTTAAGTTACTTGAATGCTGGGCTTTCTCCAAGGATTCTAGCCATTATTATTACTTCTTATTGTTGTTGTTATTATTGTATGGGAGCTTGAACTCAGGGTCTCCTGCTTGCTAGGCAAATATTCTATCACTTGAGCCTCCAGTCCCCAACCAATATGAACTGAGTGTACTTGTAACATAATTACTTATCAATTTGCAATAAAACACATTTGACAGAATAGCTATCTGATGCAGTATTATTTCTTTGGTATTTGATGTTTTGTTCCAGTGTCCACAAATAAAACTATTCAAAAGTCACACCTCTTCTGCTTCCTTTGATCTCAAATATAATACTGACATAGACAGTTAAATAAGAAAATCTGCACTTGTAAAAGAAGACTATATGGCCTTTTGTTTGCTATTTTGTGCTTGTAGATGCTAAAAAAAAAACATGAAAATGACACATTCTGTAGTGAGGAATTTGTAGTTTGTCTGAACCATTTCTACTAAAAGCTCTTCATTGCAAATACGACAATTAGGTTAAAGAAAGGATGTCATCATTAACAACAATTTTGAATTAATTTTTTTCTTGCTACTTAGTTTGTAGAGTCAATCTGATGACTTTATCAGAATTAATAAGGATGTTCTAATAGCATACTTCCTCTACATCACTATCTTCCATCTTTATATTCCTTAGTATCCTTCTTGCCCTTAGTAAATAGTATTTTCACACTTAGTATTTGCTGTATATTTCCTACTAAACTATAAACAAAACTAGGACGTGTGTGTGTGTGTGTGTGTGTGTGTGTGTGTGTGTGTGTTTCTAGGAATTGAATACAGGACCTCAAACATGCAGGCAAACAGTCTATCAGTGTTAATGTTCAGGTAGTTCAATATCCTCCCACTTCAGCCTCCAAAGTAGTTTGGATTATAGGCCTAACTATTTTGCTTATTGGTGTACCTATAGGCAGTGTGTGTACCTAATAGGCAGCCACTGAATATACAATGAATGAAATGGTAAAGGGCTTTATAAAATTAGTAGACGTAATATTATAGAACTCCTAAGTAATGTGGTTTTAGGAAGTGTCTCTTTTGGCCACAGTCAAACTTACTATACTCTAGAGCATGATAGCTCTTGTCTAAACCTTCAAAAGCCCAGAGGACAAAGCCATCTAGTTTGCTATCTGCTCTGCTAGTTCCACATGGTCGTTAAACTATATTCATCAACTTCAAATTCACAGCTTAGATTTCTATTGTATCATTCCAGCATGTATGCAGAGGCCTCAAAGACAATATTTTCAAATATCCAGAATAATCAAACAAGCCAAAGTTCTATATCATGTGAATCCAATCCCCACTCTCTAAGTTGAAAATGCCAGTGTAATTCAAACACCATGCTGTCTGTGTAGAAAATCCTACGAAATTTAAAAACAACTCATAGAAGAACTAAATGACAGTAATGAAGCCATATAGAGGAACCTCTAAGTATTGGGATTATGTTTATAGGCAACGATGCTCAGCCTGCACAATTCCTTCTATGTACAAGAGAGAACAGCAAAACTAATCTATGTGCTAGAGATCAAATTTAATCAAATCAGAATGACTGCAATGGAGGGGCTGATTGCAAGGGGACAAAAAGGAACATTGTGGGGGATTTAAATGTCCTATATCTTGGTTTGGGTTGTGGTTTAACAAGTGCATACATTTGTCAAGTTATCCACCTGGGGCCAGGCATGGTGGCTCACACCTGTAATCCCAGCTACTCAGGAGGTAGAGAGTGGGAGGCTCTTAGCTGGAGACAGACCTGGAAAAAAAAAAAGTTCGCGTGATTGCACCTCAATATGAAAAATGGGCATGGTGCTCAACACCTGTAATCCCAGCTAGGCAGAAGGCATAGGCAGAAAGATCAAAGTGTGGGGGAGGGGGAGGACATCAGCCTATAAACCTAAAATCTGGTTGTGTTTTGGTAGTATTGGGATTTGATTTCAGTAAGATGCTAGACAGCACCCAGGCCGAGTTCAAGTCCCAGGGCCAGCACACGCGTGCGTGCCCACACCCCCACACACACAGACTATCCTCCTCTGATGATACCAATCCCTGTCCAATCTTTACTCAAGCAGATCTCATTGCAAAGCAATAGCCAGAGAGCATCAAAGATTTCAAGAAAGAATTGTTTTCTAGTTTCATTTAATCTTGCTACATTGTAAGTCTTAATTTCTTACCATCTGCTAATCAGAATGATAAAACCCACAGGTACATAGTCCTCTCACAATAGTGAGAGTTACATCTTGCAACTGTCCAATATCCATGAATTATACCGCACATCAACAACTGGAACGCTTGAAAGCAAGGAGAAAACACAATTTACAATCCAGAGATTAAAAACCATATGCCCTTAAATGTGCCTCCCTCCATGTTAATTAATGCTTATTAATGATAGGTACTTGGGAAACAAAGATGCTCAAAATAGAACACAGCAAAATTCTACACTAGTAGAACATATATTCTACCACGTAGATTCAAACAACAAACAGTAAATAAAGTACAGATATAATAAATTGGAAGGGGAATAGTGTTTTGAGAAAACAATAATGGGGCAGAGAGAAGTGGAGGCTGCAATGTAGAGGATGTAGAGGATGAAGAGAAGAGAGGGGAAAAATAGGAGAGAAAACCACAGAAATACCAGAGTACTGTAGTGAAGATCATGGAGGGCCTTATAGACAATGGGCTTTTCTCTGAATGAACTGAAGAGCCAGCAGAGGGTTCAGAGAGTAACACTGGACAGTTTAAAAGAAAATGTTAGGGCTGTTGATTTGAGAAGAGACTTGTTTAAATCCATAAGCAAAGGCATAGTATGTAAGGAGAGAGGAAATAGAATCTCAAAACTTCAGAGCTCACAAAGGCTTAGAAAATAACCTTTTTCCAAGTCTAAAATAGGTTTTCCAAATCATGTATTAAAATGTGGCATAATACACTTTACACTTAGTGCTTTCAAGGTTTATTATCCATTGTTCAACAATCCTGAGTGGAGATGAGGATGAGAGTTGCCATTCATTTACAAAATAGCCAAAATTGGGAATCAGGTCTGGAATATTCTTTCTCAATACTCAATATGAAGCAATTAACTACACAGCAAATGACTCTGCCATCATGTCCATAATATCACCAAGTGCTAAATAACTGATTCAGACTGTCAAGCATGGAAATTACTCACTTCCTTATGATTTTTTTTTTTTGGGTCAGTCATGGGGCTTGAACTCTGGGCTTGGGCGCTGTCCCTCAGCTCTTCGGCTCAAGGCGAGCACTCTACTGCTTGAGCCACAGAGCCACTTCTAGTTTTCGAGTGGTTTATTGGAGATAAGAGTCTCATGGACTTTCCTGCCTGGGCTGGCTTTGAACCATGATCCTCAGATCTCAGCCTCCTGAGTAGC
>NW_012267227.1:2897503-2899435 GCF_000151885.1 Dipodomys ordii
CACACACACACACACACACACACACACACACACCCTAATAGCCAAAATGTACAGAGGAAATGAGCTCCTCTGTGTCTTTTACAGTTCTCATCACTCCCAAATTGTAGCTAAGGCTGCAAATAGTCTCCCTCCTTTCCAACACAAGGAGTCCCAGTGGCTGCTTTACAGCAGTTTGTCCCTTGCATTTCCCTACCTAACATTTCAATTCTTAGAAAAAATTAAGTTGCTAATAGTCAAGGGTGCTACTCTCTCACTGTCATATTTTTCATCAATAAAAGTTATTTTTTATCCATATAATTTTTTTAATATTTTATTTGTTTGTTTGTTTTTGCCAGTCCTAGGGCTGGAACTCAGGGCCTGGGCACTGTCCCTGAGCTTCATTTGCTCAAGCCTAGCACTCCACCACATGAGCCATAGCGTCACTTCCAGCTTTTTATGCTTATATGGTACTGAGGAATCGAACCCAGGGCTTCATGCATGCTAGGCAAGCACTCTACCACTAGGCTACATTCACAGCCCCTAAATTAAGTTTTAAATGAAACTGCTACTGAAGAAATAATAGTTTATCTCAATACTAGAAAAAAAATTGAGCTAGATTGTAAGCCTCTAACCTGTCATTTAAGTACTTCGGAGGTAGTTCCTGATTTCTGTAAGAGATAGGAAAGAAGACAGGTGCTTAAGGCTCATTCTCAGGAGGCTGAGATCTGAGAATTAAGGTGTGAAGCCAGCCTAAGCAAGAAGTCTATAGGATTCTGAGCTCCAATTAACCACCAAAGAGCCATAAAAGGAGCTGAGGATCAAGTGGTAGAGTGCTAGCCTTGAGCACCAAAACTCAGAGATAACACCCAGGTTCTGACTCCAAGCTGGGGGGAGGGTGGAAAGGGAGGAAGTGGGGCAGGGGGGAAGGAGGAGGGAGGGAGAGGGAGGGAGAGAGAGGAGAAAAACAAAAGGGAAAGCATTTCTTAGCCTCTTTCTGAAATTTTAATAAGCAATCAGCTTGTTTGACTTCAAAATCCCTATATTCTTCATCCAAGTGCATATGTATAATCAAAATGAAAAATGCCTTATGGCATATTTTATCTAAAACAGACACTCTACCAGATGTTTAGAAATTTGCATAGTGAAGGAATTAAGAGATCTGGTGTAATATAGTATATAGAAATGTGTAGTCACTGTATGAGGACTTTTCCCTCACATTTGCCAATTTTTGCCCTCCTACTCAGTGGTATTTGTATTTGAGCTACTTCAAAGTCTTTAAAAAATTAATCTGAAGAACAGAGTAGTATAAATCTGTGCATAGGTAATACATGTACTACTACTAAATCTCATACTTTAAATTTCATTATGTGAGGACATTAGTTTTTTTGTTGTTTTTTTTTTTTGGTCGGTTGTGGGGCTTGAACTCTGGGCTTGGGTGCTGTCCCTGCGCTCTTCAGCTCAAGGCAAGCGCTCTACCACTTGAGCCACAGTGCCACGATTTTCTAGTGGTTTATTGGAGATAAGAGTCTGACGGACTTTCCTGCTCGGGCTGGCATTGAACCATGATCCTCAGATCTCAGCCTCCTGAGTAGCTAGGATTACAAGTGTGAGCCACCGGCCCCCCGGCTATGTGAGGACATTAGTTTACCCTAAATACACCATTCTACAATTATTTAAAATCAGTTCACATTCAAGTATGTGTTCTTCTCTGATAACAATTAGAGTTCTAGTTAATTTTGTTTAAGTAGGAGACTTTAATACAAGCCAGAAATTTTTTTTTTTTTTTGGGTCCAGTCGTGGGGCCTGAACTCTGGGGCTGGGCGCTGTCCCTCAGCCCTTCAGCTCAAGGCTAGCACTCCACCACTTGAGCCACAGCACCACTTCCGGCTTTTTTCTTTTTGCTTATGTGGTGCTGAGGAATTGAACCCAGGGCCTCATGCATGCAAGGCAAGC
>NW_012267227.1:2899485-2907206 GCF_000151885.1 Dipodomys ordii
ATCCTCAGATCTCAGCCTCCTGAGTAGCTAGGATTACAGGCATGAGGCACCAGGGCCCAGCTACTTCCTTATGATTTAACCCTACAGTTCTACAGCAAAACCAGGCTCCTAAATGCAGCCCAGGCATGACAAGTGGAGTGATATATACAAGACAAATTAAGGTAAATAATAAGTAATCTGAGGCAAATGAAAAATGGCAATTTTGCTTCCCCATGATATTGTGTTTGGTTCTGTTCTCTTCCCTCTCCCTCTTTTCTCTTCTTTTTTCCCTATTCAAATCTCATCCTGCAAGGCCTTTCTCAGACTAGAAAGCACCTGATAAACAACAATTTCCCATAAGACATTGTGGATAATAGCTCCAAGTATTATCTCTCTCCAGGGGTAAGTGTGCTTTAATAGGAAATAGAAAACCTTCAAATCCCAAAAGAATCGTAGTCAAGTTAGTAGTGAATATTATTCCAAAGAAATATCTCATCACATTTCCTCAAATCACACTAAATAAATCCAAACTCAACAGCTGTTTATTGATAAGGTAACATAATATCAGTCACCAAAATAAGACATCGCTCACATGCTTAAAATGCCAAGTCCTGAGCTACACAGGAAGTCTAGATGGGAAGATCATGGTCCGAGCCACTGAGGTAACAAAAAACAAGAAGGCATGGTGGCACTAATCTGTAATTCTAACTATGGGGGAAGCAGAGGCAGAAGGTCACTGTCTGATGCTAGCCTGGACAAATCTAAAACTCTACCTGAAATAAAATACACTAAAGTAAAAAAAAAAGATTTGGCTTAAGTGGTAGAATGCTTACCTGGCCAAGCACAAGGCTCTGAGTTTAAATGTCATTACCACCAGAAAATGAAACATGTTAAATTGGGTTTAAAAACACATGAAAATACTTTTTGCATGATGAATGCCTGCTATAAATTAGGCACTGAGTTAACTGTCCTTTCTGTTTTCCTTTTCTTTTTTCTTTCTTTTTTTTTGGGGGGGGGCGGGGAGGGGTTGGTTGTGGGGCTTGAACTCTGGGCCTGTGCACTGTCCCTGAGCTCTTCAGCTCAAGGCAAGTGCTCTACCTCTTGAGCCACAGTGCCACGTCCGGTTTTCTAGTGGTTTATTGGAGATAAGCATCTCACAGACTTTCCTGCCCAGGCTGGCTCTGAACCATGATCCTCAGATCTCAGCCTCCTGAGTAGCTAGGATTATAGGCGTGAGCCACCAGTGCCCGGCTCTCTTTCTTTTTAAAATGACCTCAACCTTCTGGGCTCAAGTAATCTTCCTGACACCACCTATGGAGTACTTAGGATGACAGGAACACAGTACTATACCTGACAAGTATGCACTACTATACCTGTCCTGAGATAACTGCTTTTAATGAGGAACATCATTAGCTGAGTGCTTAGCAAATAATAACATGTTTAATATATTGTGGCTATGAATATATACTATCATCTTCATAAAGACATTCTTCATTTGCTCTGTAAAGTATTTTTCAGCTTTATGAGCTTTATTTTGTAGCTAAGATAACTAAAGCTCTGAGAAGCTAAGTAATGTGCTTAAGGTCCCACTGCTATTCAGAGCCAGGATTTAAACTCAAGTCTATATAATTCTACAATTTATGCTACACAATTATTTTATAACATTGAGAGAAAGGTGTTTAATTTCACTTGGAAGTCCAGAGACTTCCAACCTCAGAAGGTTCACTACCAAAAATATGCTATAAAGAAGTTACATTTAGGGGCTGGAACAGTGGCTCAAGTGGTAGACCAGCAGCCAATGAGTGAAAGTGTTGGATATTGACTTGGAGTCCTGGTCTAAGACAGAAAAAAAAAAAAAAAGTGACATTTAAACTAGATTGTGAACTGGACACAGATAGCCCAGAGTTCAAACCTCAACACCAACACAAACAAACTAGATTTGAATGACAAGTAATCTACCAAACAGAAAATTAAAAAGTGAGATTAGGGCTGGGAAAGTGGCTCAGTAGTAGAATGGTGGTGTGCTTGCTTGCTCGCTTGAGCCCCTGGGGTTCGATTCCTCAGCATCACATAAGCAGAAAAAGCTGGAAGTGGTGCTGTGACTCAAGTGGTAGAACACTTGCCTTGAGCTAATGAGCTCAGAGACAGCGCCCAGGCCGAGTTCAGGACCCACAACCCGACCAAAAAAAAGTAAGTGAGAGTAAAGTATGGCTCCTAACAAATGAGATTCTGAACAAAGGAAGTGGCAACAAACACAGAAATGAGATAGAGTAAAAAGATGCTCTGAATGCAAGACTTGATGATACATACTTATAATCCTAGCACTTAGAGGAGTCAGAAGCAAGAAGATTTTAAGTTCAAGGCTAGCCTGGGCTACATAGGGAGATTCCATCTCAAAAAAACAAAGGCTGGACTGGACTGGGAATGTGGCTTAGTGCTTGCCTAACGTCCATGAAGCCCTGGGTTCAATTCCTCAGTTCCACATAAATAGAAAGAGCCAGAAGTAGCGCTGTGGCTCAAGTGGTAGAGTGCTAGCCTTGAGCAACAGAAGTTCAGGGACAGTGTCCAGGTCCTGAGTTCAATCCTAAAGACTGGTAAAAACAAAAACCAACCCCACACAATTCCCCCCACCCCCACCACTTCCAGTTTTCTATTGGTTTATTGGGAGATAAGAGCTTCATGGATTTTCTTGCCAGGCTGGCTTTGAGCCAAGATCCTCAGATCTCAGCCTCCAGAGTAGCTAGGATTACAGGCGTGAGCTACTGGTGCCCAGCAAAGCTTCTGTTCTGGGTGACTGGGAAGAAGTATTCTGAATACTGGAACTGAGAAAGCACTGGAGAAAGCAATTGAGACAGGTTTTAGGGTGATGGTTTTGTTTTCTTCTTGTAAATACATTTGGGAAATCTATGGAAATAAATCTATTAGGCAGCTGGATACCACAGTTAAATTTAGAAAAAAAGGTAGAGCAGGAATATTTAGAAGGCATTGTTGTAAAAATAGTAATTTGAAATAATGAGCTAATTTGAAATAATGAGCATATGAGATGACACAAGCAGCACTTGTGCCATATCAGACTATACTGACTTCTGAAAACAAGCAGGGCCTTACACATGCCCACAAATTTTTCAGTTGGTTGTGGGGCCTGAACTCGGCGTGGGCGCTGTCCCTCAGGTCTACAGCTCAAGGCTAGCACTTCACTTGAGCCACAGTGCCACTTATGGCTTTTTCTGCTGATATGGTGCTGAGGAACTGAACCCAGGGCCTCCTGCATGCAAAGCAAGCACTCTACCACTGAGTCACCTTCCCAGCCCTTATCTTCATAGATTAAAAAAAAAAAAAAAAAGATGTAGTACTGGATATTGGTGGCTCACAGTTGCAATCTTGGCTACTGAGGAGGCTGAGATCTGAGGATCATGCTTGAAGCCAGTCTAGGCATGGAAGAGCATGAGACTCTTATGTCCAATTCATCACTAATTAAAAAGCCAGAAATGGAACTGTGGTTCAAATGATAAGAGTACCAAGCCTTGAGCAAAAGAAGTTTGGGGACAGGGGCCCATGTTCTAAGTTCAAGTCCCAGGACCAGCACCAAAACAAAACAAAACAAAAAACAAAAAATAAGATGTTGAAATAGACTATAAACTAGTATCTTAGGCTAAAAACCTGTCTTTTAATCTATATATTCTTTAAAACCTGGCAATTGTGAACAGAAAACATGAATCAAAGAAGCACAGAGAATAAGTATCCAAAGTTACACAGGTTAAGATGTGTAAAATGGAGTTGGGCATGGTGGCTCAAGCCTGAAATACAGCTATTTGGAAAGACAGGAAAAATAGTTTATGAGATTATATCTTGACCAATGGCTAAGCTCAGTGGCATATACTCCAGTGACTCAAAAAAGCAAAGATAGGAGGATCACAGGACAGACTGGACATAAAGAAAAACACTTTCTCAAAAATAACCAATGCAAGCCTAGCTACTCAGGAGGTTGAGATATGAACATTGCAGTTGGAAACCAGCACAGGCAGGGAAATCTGTGAGACTTTAATCATCAATTAGCTACCAAAAAATGCCAGAAGTGGAGCTGTGGTTCAAGTGGTAAAGTGCTAGCCTTGAGCAACAAAGCTTGGGGACAGCACCCAAGCCATGAGTTCAAGCCCCAGGACCAACACACACACACACACACACACACACACACACACACACTCCTACCCTGGGCAGGAAAGTCCATGAGACACTAATCTCCAGTTAACCAGCAAAATGCTTAAAGTGGAGGTATGGTTCAAGTGGTAGAGCACTAGACTTGAGCAAACTGGCTAAGCAAGAGCCTGAGGTCCTGAGTTTAAAACCCAGTAATGGCACACACACACACACACACACACACACACACACACACACACACACACACACCCCTAAATGTAAATCTAAACATTTATGTCAGCATCTAATAAGCACAAGTTCTACATTGGTCAACATATAAATCCATACAGAAAATAATATAGAGAACAAATGGACTTGTTTTAGTCCTTTAACCAGCAAAAAGCCAGGCTCAAAGTGTAGTCAAGTGGTAGAGCCACAGCCATGAGCAAGAAAACTGAGCAAACAAGAGCATGAGGTCCTAAATTCAAGCCCCAGTACTAACACACACACACACACACACACACACACACACACAATAAATCTATATCCCCTTACTTACTAAAAAACACCCAGGCTTCTAAGAAATCATCAATGACTAAGAATTTGGTTTAAGACAATTATAAAAACTTAAATATACAAGATGAGTTTCATACTCCAGTGTGATTTCATCAAATACAATAAAATCTAGTCAAGCAAGGTCAAACCAGGTCAATTCTCTTAATGGGAAGATTAAACGTGATTAAAGGCACAGAGTTGAGATGCATAAATTATATAGATCATGCATGCCCAAACCAGTCTTGAACCAATAATCTCAGCCAGTTCTACAACATTAAAGACGTTCTTCCCTTAAGAAAGAATGTGGAGGCTGGGAATGTGGCTTAGTGGTAAGAGTGCTTGCCTAGCATGCATGAAGCCCTGGGTTGGATTCCCCAGTATCACATAAACAGAAAAAAGGATGCTGTAAGCCAAGTAGTAGAGTGTGAGCCTTTAGCAAAAAAAAGTTCAGGGATAGTGCCTAGGCCCTGAGTTCAAACCCTAGGATTGGCAAAGAAAAAAAGAATATGGTAGAACAAAGTATGATTTTTGCTTTCCTTTTACTTTTCTTTATTTTCCAAATTCTTTATAATAAGAACACTATACTTGGAAGCCTAAATGCTAAATTCTCATTAATAAACATAAGACCAAGCAGACAGTAGTAAACTCACGTGGTCAAAGCATTCCCAACAAGCCAAGTAGACAGTTTACCCTGAGGGCACCAGAGATAACAATGCTTGTACTTTGCCCCAATCTTCTCTCTGACAAAACAAGCTTTTGTCTAGAATCACCAGATGCCTCACAGTTAGTTGGCTAACTGCCAGAGGCCAGAGCCTAGATAAAACAACTGGAACTTGGTATTACTATTCATGGATTAAGAAACAATCTCTAGGTCACCACTCTATGGTGCAAACCCTAGCACCTGCCAGACCAGTAAATAATGAAGAATAAGCCTGCTGATGGTGTCCTAAAATTATAATCCTACCTACTCAGGAGGCTGAGATCTGGAGTATCACAAGTTTGAGGCCAGCCTGGGCAGAACAGTTCAATAAATTCCATCCAACAAAATGCAGGGCTGGAGGCATAGCCTGGTAGAGCACCAGCCTAACAAGTGTGGAGACCTAAGTTCAAATCTTAGCACCATCCAAAATAATAATGAGGGCTAGGAATGTGGCTTAGTGGTAGAATGCTTGCCTAGCATGCATGAAGCCCTGGGTTCGATTCCTCAGTACCATGTAAACGGAAAAAGCTGGAAGTGGCACTGTGGCTCAAGTGGTAGAGTACTAGCCTTGAGCAAAAGAAGCTCAGGGACAGTGCCCAGGCCCTGAGTTCAAGCCCCAGGACTTGCAAAATAATAACAATAACAACAATAATATAATGAGCCAGGTGCCAGTGGCTTATGCCTGTAATTCTAGCTACTCAGGAGGCTGAGATTTGAGGATGGTTCAAAGCTAGCACAGGCAGAAAAGTCCCCAAGAGACTCTTATCTCCAATTAACTACTCAAAAACCTAAGTGGTGCTGTGGCTAAAAATGGTAGAGGGCTAGCCTTGAGCAAATGGACAGAGCCCAGGCCCTGAGTTCAAGCCCCATGACCAACAACCACCACCAAAAAACAAAAAAAAAAGAAGCCAGCTAGGGCAGAAAAGTCAATGAATTCTTATCTCCAATTAACTAGTAAAAAGCTAGAAATGAAGGTCTGGCTCAAAAGGTAAAGTACTAGCTTTTAGCAGAAGAACCAAGTGAGGGCAAGAGGCCCTGACTTCAAGCCCCAGTACTACCTATCACACACACACACACACACACACACACACACACACACACACACACACACGACAATAAAATTTTAATAAAACCTGAACACTTCCAAATAAACTAATTTTCTTTGCCTAGGGTATTTCAAGGTTATGAACCTTAGAATCTATCTAGTTAACCTTCTCCTAGCTTTAACAGATTAGAATTTTAATTGGTTGTCCTGAAGAGCTGAGAAAAAAGGACTCAAAATCCAACTATTTCCTGTACCTTTAAATGTTAGTTGTAAGTGGGGGTGAGGGGAGAGAACAGTAGGAAAAAATCCTTCCCCTCTCAAGGCAAAGTCCAGACCCCAGAGACCAGGTCCAAATTCTCTCCCTACTCCATTTCCAGCCATACAACAGCCAAAGCCAAAAACAATCCTTTCTCTTACAAAGCCTTCTACACATTTCATTCTTTAGCCAATTTTGGAGCCAGGATGAGAGACTTTGTTGGCACATGCCAACTCTTGTTTATGAGCTGGTTACCACCTCAAAGGCTGCTTGGCGCAAAGCCTGCCCTTCTTTACAGGATCTTACAAACTTGAAAATAGTACCTTTTCTTGGACTCCTCTCCAGATACTAAAGTAGGTTACTTAACCTATTGCTTTCAGCCTGGCCCCTGTCCAAAACTTCTCTGTGAACTGTATTCTCAGGGAGCAGTCAATGTCATCTAACATAGAAAGACTCAACACCAACCAATGTAAAAATAAATTAAGAGGTTTTATATTAAATGTAAAAGTATGGCTGGGAAGATGACTCAGTGGTAGAGTGCTTGCCTTGCATGCCTAAGGCCCTGGGTTTGATGTCTCAGCACCACATAAGCCGAAAGAGCCAGAAGTGGCGCTGTGGCTCAAGTGGTAGAGCGCTAGCCTTGAGCTGAAGAGCTGACGGACAGCACCCAGGCCCAGAGTTCAGGCCCCATGACCAACCAAAAAAAAAAAAGGTAAAAGTAAAATCCTTTCAGAAGTAACCAGTGGTCATCAATAAAGGGAGTTGTAAGAGATGAAGCAATGAAAATCAGTTGATTTTCTTTCTTTTGTAGTCACATAGACCGGGAGGATAGTGTTTTGCTGATAATTCATATCTGAATTCACATTCATGTTATTTTTTGTTGTTGTTGTTGGTCGTGGGGCCTGAACTCTGGGTCTGGGCACTGTCCTCAGCTTTTCAGCTCAAGGCTAGCGCTCTACCACTTGAGCCACAGCACCATTTCCAGCTTTTTCTGCTTATGTGGTGCTGAGGAATCGAACCCAGGGCCTTATGCATGCAAGGCAAGCACT
>NW_012267227.1:2910601-2918834 GCF_000151885.1 Dipodomys ordii
CCACAGCACCACTTCCGGCTTTTTTCTTTTTGCTTATGTGGTGCTGAGGAATTGAACCCAGGGCCTCATGCATGCAAGGCAAGCGCTCTACCGCTGAGCTACCTTCCCAGCCCCAAGCCAGAAATATTTTGTACCTCAAAACATTCTCTATTGGATTTCAAAAAAAAACCCAAAAAACAAAAAAACTAAAGCACAAGAGATTTCTACTATGTCTGTGAGGTAATGTTTTCTTTTCCTAAAAAGCATGTTTAATTGAATGTGTCCAGAAGCAGACTGAAGAACAAGACCTTTTATGCATATCAGCATTCATTTATTTTGAAAGTATTATAACCTTCCAGCAAATTATTAATACTTTTGTTCAATAAGGACAGAAAGAGATCCAACAAACTAATGAAAAAAGATCCTATTTTTAAAATTAGTAGTAAGCTGAGTGCCAGTGTCTCACGCCTGTAATCCTATCTACTCACTCAGGAGGCTGAGATCTGAGGATTACAGTTCAAAGCCAGCCTGGGCAGGAAAGTCCATGAGACTTATCTCCAATTAACCACCAGAAAACCTGAAGTGGTGCTGTGGCTCAAGTGGTACAGCACTCACCTTGAGCTGAAGAGCTCAGGGACAGCGTCCAGGCTCAGAGTTCAAGCCCCACGACTGACCCAAAAAGAAAAAAAAATAGTAAATTTTGATTATCTGCTCTTATTAACCTATATCTACAAAATCACAATGCCAATATATGGCAAATACATATATTCTTAAGAATTTTCTTCAAATTTGCTCCCCTCCCCAGTTCTAAGACACCCTTTTGAAACTGAAACATTAATGTTGATATGGATGCTACATCTTTTTTTTTTTTTGGGTCCGGTTGTGGGGCCTGAACTCTGGGTCTGGGCATTGTCCTTCAGCTCTTCAGCTCAAGGCTAGCACTCTACCACTTGAGCCACAGCGCCACTTCTGGCAATTTTCTTTTTGCTTCTGTGGTGCTGAGGAATCGAACCCAAGGCTTTGAGCATGCAAGGCAAGCGCTCTACCACTGAGCCACCTTCCCAGCCCTGGATGCTACATCTTAAAGGCTTTTAACTGTAAACATTTCAATAATTCTCCTAATTAAGAAGAAATTGAAAACTCAAGTTACTATAGTAGTACTCCTAAATGACTAACCCCAACACAAGCATCCTGTAGATTTTAGAAAGGACAGCTGGAGGAGAATCTTCAGCATTCTTTAAGATACTTATGACGTCTAAAATGTAGTGCATAGCTCCATCTGGAAATGGCAAAGAACAGAAAATTTCATTTGCTGGGTAGCTGTGCTCAGTGGCTCATTCTGTGTACTTGGAAGGCAGAGAGGACAGAGATTCAAGGTCAGCCTACATAAAAAGCTCACCAGAGGCTGGAAATGTGGCTTAGTGATAGAGTGCTTGCCTAGCATGCATGAATCACTGGGTTCAATTCCTCAGCACCACATACACAGAAAAAGCCAGAAGTAGTGCTGTGACTCAAGTGGAAGAGTGTTTACCTTGAGCAAAAGTAGGTCAGGGACAATGCCTAGGCCCTGAGTTCAAGCCCCAGGACTGGCAAAAAAAAAAAAAAGTTCACAAGACCTCTTCTCAACCAACAGCCAGAAGTGGTGGAATGGTGAAATTAAGAGGCCTGCAGGCTGGGTACCAGTGGCTCACAGCTGTAAACCCAGCTACTCAGGAACTAACGATGGCAGATCAAAGCCAGCCCAGGCAGAAAAATCTTCATGAGACTCCTATAAACCACTCAAAATCTAGAAGTGGCACTGTGTCTCAAGTGGTAGAATACTAGCTAGCCTTGAACACAAAGAGGCTCAGGGACAGCACCCAGGCTGTGAGATCAATGCCGACAACTGACAAAAAAAAAAAAGGACTGCAGTTGCAAGCTGGGCCAGACACCCCCCCCCAAAAAAATGGTATAAAACTCCCTTCTCAGCAGAAGCTGGGTATACTGGTATATACCTGTCATCCCAATTGAAAAATAGAGAATCACTGTCTAGGCAGCATAGGCTTGGGTAAAAAGTGAGAACATATTAAAATAATCAGTACAGGGGCTGGGAAGGTGGCTCAGTGGTAGAGCTCTTGCCTTGCATGCATGAGGCCCTGGGTTCAATTCCTCAGCAGCACATAAGCAAAAAGAAAGCTGAAAGTGGTGCTGTGGCTCAACTGGTAGAGCGCTAGCCTTGAGCTGAAGAGCTGAGGAACAGCACCCAGGCCCAGAGTTCAGGCCCCACGACTGGACCCCCCCAAAAAAAATTAATAATAATCAGTACAAAAAAGGAGCTAGAGGTGTGCATCAAGGGATAGAGTATCTGCCTAGTAAAAACTGCCTTTTGGGGGATGGGAAGGTGGCTCAGTGGTAGAATGCTTGCCTTGTACGCATGAGGCCCTGGGTTCGGTTCCTCAGTACCACAGAAGCAGAAAAAGCCAGAAGTGACGCTGGGGCTCAAGTGGAAGAGTGCGAGCCTTGGGCCTTGAGCCTTGAGCTGAGAGGGCCAGAGCCCAGGCCCTAACTGTCTTTTTTTTTACCCGCTCCTGAAGCTAATGATAAATTCACAAAAAAGTATTTCAATCCTCATTCTTTTCCTGATTGTTTAGTAGACCAGTGCTAATCCCTCAAAAGGCTAAAAAGTATACACTTTGCATGACTAGCAGAAAAAGACACATACTTTCTAACTAAAATAATAGTGTTATCTCCATTTCAAACCTTAGGAAAATAAATCAGAAGGAGCTAGTTAAACACACACAAAAATCTTAATAGAAACTAGTTAAGCAGGAGATATGGCTTTTCCAACTGATATCAGCCTGCTATCTATAAAAAGGAATCTAAAAAAAAAAAATAAATCTAAACCAATCAGCCAGTCAGCTAACCAACCAATAAAAACCCAAAGCTCAATGATTATAAATGCTCTGAATCAATCCCTCCCTCAAGCCTTCCTGGAAATCAGTAGGAGTTGGGATATTAACTATAATAAATTAATGTTTGTCTAAAGATTTCCGGAGGTAAACTATTCAAAGTCTCTAAGGGATATTTTTCTCTTTAATTGCAGTGACCTTGCACCTCAAAGCTCCACTTCTGGCATTTTGCTGGTTAATTGGAGTCTCACAGACTTTTCTGCCCAGGCTGGCTTCAAACCTCAATCCTCAGATTTCAACCTCCCGAGTAGCTGGGACTTAGAGGTGTAAGCTACCAGTGCCAGTTATTAAGTAGATTGTTTTGTAGTACCAACCCCCAAAAATGAAGATAGGCCTTAAAATACAAAAATTTCATCCTATAAGTAAAAACTATAAAAATGCTCTAAATTGTCTTTCTCTTTCATCTTAAAAGAATGATAGTTCATCCAAAGTCTATCCTTTCTTAGGTAGCTTAAGTATTAATTATGCCAATGTCATCTAGGACAAACAACTGCAGGGAAAAGGATTTGTTAAAAATGACTCCTCAGCCAGCCAGAGAAACTTCTTGTGTGGGTGCTCTCAACCATGACTAAACTGTACCAAGAGAAATATATTTTAAAATATTAATATGGTCTGGCACCTTCCTGATGCTAATGCCTCCAAGCTCATCCCGATGGCACAACTGGGAAATTAAATGAAGAGAAAAGCAATCTTCCCTCTGCTCTCTACTTCAGATGCTCTTCCTCTAAAGCTTTACCATGCATAGACTCGTTCTATACAAATACATAGAGATAAAACATGCTCACACATATAAATAACTCTCTGCAGGAACCAAAAATCAAAGCCTAACCCCATGGACTTTAAGTGAGTAAGTCCAATTTCCTTCTTTGTAGCTCTTGACACATGCTGGCTAGGAGCCGTCTGGATTTTTTTCTGCCTTGTTCCTGCACCGGAAGGCTCTGCACTGCAGGTCAGGGGATGATAAGGAAATAAACAGTGTAATTTCCAAGGCCTCTGAACACAGCCCTGTCAGCAGCTCTGGAGGCAGGTTACTCAAGCATGGCTTAAAGAGTGAAAACCACAGAGAGAAGAGCTCAGACAATCAGCAGTGGCAGGATCTCAGCTGTGTGCGTTACTGCCATCTCCAGCCTGAAAGCCCGAGCCCTGCATAAGCTCTGATGGTAAAAGCTCTTATACCCAAATGGCAGAAATACAAGTTCACACTGGGAGAGGAAAATTAAAGACTAGGACTTAGATTTTTCCATGCTCTCTTGTGTAGAAACAAAAACACTGATTTTCAAGCATCCAGGAAAATTGCATATGATGGCAAACCCACAGCAACACCCATCCAATATACTCAACCCCAGTCCAGGGGGATATGTCCAAAAAAGAGACTCAATTCATAAGAAATCTGAAATTCAATGAGGCACCTCAATATCCCCCAAAGCCAATTTTGGTCTCCTGTCCTGTGCCCTCCCTACCTCCAACTATAAATACCAAGACCTTGAGTACATTAGCATTAGCATGCAAATTTTCAGCCTATGATTGAGACCCCTTTTGAGCTTAGTGCTGAAAGTCATAGTCAACATGCTTACCTGCTCATACTAGATAAACTTCCTATATAGTGGAAAGTTGTTCTATTTCATTATTGTCATTATTGCCTCCACTTGAGACCTATTACACATAAATTGTACATGCTATCGTTTTCCAAACGCTTCCTAATACTAGGCAGCAAGATTGTATCTGAATTTACTAATTTAATCTTGCAACAACCTTATGCACATACTATTATTTCCTTTTTGAGAATAAGAAAACTTAAGGCAGATAGTTAGGTAACCTGGACAAGATCACTCAAAAAAGTGGAAGAGCTGGTTACAAATCCAAGAAGTATGGCTATAGATACACTCTACTTTTTTGTTTGTGTGCCAGTCCTGGGGCATAACTCAGGTTCTCATATTCTTGCTTCTTTTTCTGCTCATGGCTGATACTCTACCACTTGAGCCACACCTCTAGTGCCAGCTTTTGCCAGTTAATTGAAGATAAGAGTAACTGGGACTTTTTCTTCCTGGGCTAGCTTTGAAATCCGATCATCAGATCTCAGCCTCCTGAGTACCTAAGATTACAGTATAGGTTTGAGACACAGTTCCTGGTCAGAGTACGCTCTTTTTTGGGGGAGGGTTGGTCGTGGGGCTTGAACTCTGGGCCTGGGTGCTGTCCCTTAGCTCTTCAGCTCAAGGCTAGCACTCTACCACTTGAACCGCAGCACCACTTCTGGTTTTCAGGTTGTTTATTGGAAAGAAGAGTCTTACAGACTTTCCTGCCCAGGCTGGCTTTGAACCGTGATCCTCAGATCTCAGCTTCCTGACTAGCTAGGATTACAGGCGTGAGCCACTGGTACCTGGCCATTCTTTTTTTTTTTTTGCCAGTCATGGGGCCTGAACTCTGGGTCTGGGCACTGTCCCTCAGCTCTTCAGCTCAAGGCTAGCGTTCTACCACTGGAGCCACAGCGACACTTCCGGCTTTTTCTGTTTATGTGGTGCTGAGGAATCGAACCCAGGGCCTCATGCTTGCAAGGCATGCACTCTGCCGCTGAGCTACGTTCCCAGCCCCTACCTGGCCATTCTTGACAACTAAATCAAATGTAAGAAAATACATGAAACTAGAGCTAAAAAGGTTTATATTTAAAAGTAAAAGAGACTCCCAATATCTACCTTTTTACAGAGAATCTAACTCACAAAGGTTCTCAAACTTTAATATATAGAAATTAGCTGTAGAAGCCGGGTGCTGGTGGCTTATGCCTATAATCCTAGCTACTCAGGAGGCTGAGATCTGAGGATCACCATTCAAATCCAGCCTGGGCAGGAAAGTCTGTGAGACTCTTATCTCCAATAAATCACTTAAAAAATTGGAAGTGGAGCTGGGCGCTGGTGGCTCACGCCTGTAATCCTAGCTACTCAGGAGGCTGAGATCTGAGGATCGCGGTTCAAAGCCAGCCCGGGCAGGAGAGACCGTGAGACTCTCTCCAATAAACCACCAGAAAACTGGAAGTGGCACTGTAGCTCAAGTGGTAGAGCACTCGCCTTGAGCTGAAGAGCTGAGGGACAGCGCCCAGGCCCAGAGTTCAAGCCCCACAACCGACAAAAAAAAAAAAAAAATTGGAAGTGGCGCTGTGGCTCAAGTGCTAGAGTGCTAGCCTTGAGCTGAAGAGTTGAGGGACAGTGGCCAGCTCTGGAGTTCAAGCCCCACAACTGACCAAAAAGAAAAAAAATTATCTGCAGAGACTTATATGTAAACCTTATGTACAGTTTTCAGGGCTCTTATCCCTAGAACTTATTTAGCAGATCTGAGGATCACAGTTCAAAACCAGCCCAGGCAGGAAAGTCTGTAACACTTTTATCTCCAATTAACCACCAGAAACCCTAAGTGGTACTGTGGCTCAAAGTGGTAGAGAGCTAGCCTTGAGTCAAAAGAATTCAGAGAGCCACGCGCTGGTGACTCAAGCCTACAATCCTAGCTACTCAGGAGGCTGAGATTTGAGGATCATAGTTCAAAACCAGCCCAGGCAGGAACATCCATGAGACTCTTATCTCCAATAGACCACCAGAAAACCAGAAGTGGCGCTATGGCTTAAGTGGTAGAGCACTTGCCTTCAACTGAAGAGCTGAGGGATAGTGCCCAGGCCCAGCATTCAAGTACCACGACTGACAAAAAAAAAAGAGCTGAGAGACATCAAGGAGGTTGAGTACAAGCCCCACAACTAAAAAAATAAAAATAAAAATCCACAGTACCTCTGAAAATTTGTTTAATGATGTGTCACTGAGAAGCACTAGATTAGGACTTTGTAGGACTTTCTCCTTATCTACCAACAAAGAAGAGCTACTATTAGAAAATATGTGATAGTTATATATAACTCCTATAGTTATGTAGAAGGAGTATATTCTAATGCAGTAGAATTACTATAGCTCACAACAATTTATTACATATTTTATAAAAAAAAAACTATTAGAGTCCAAAGGTTCCCAAAAATAAATGTTTAAGGAAATAAAAATAGGAATTATTCTGCTTTGATCATTTCATTGTATATATGCATCAAATTATCACCATACTTCATCAACATGCAATTATTATATACCAATTTAATAAAAGGACTGAGCAGTGTCTTAATTAGTATAATAAAAGTTTGGCTGAAATATAATCCTACACACACATATATACATCCTTTAACAAATCAAGTGCACATAAACAGTTTAAAAACAACTTTCCTTCTCTGTATACAAGACAAATTCTTCACTAACAGAATAAATGGTTATTCTTTGCAAATACCATCACTCTCCCAAGCTGAGCTTTGGTGGCTCAAATATGCAATCCTAGCTATTCAGGAGATGGAGATCTGTAGGATCAATGTCCAAAGTCCCTGGCAGAAAATTTCATTAGATTCCATCTCCAAAAAAACAAAAACAAAAACAAAAACAACCCAACATCCAGGTACCAGTGGCTCACACCTTTAATCCTAGCTACTCAGGAGGCTGATGATCTGATGATCACGGTTCAAATCCAGCCTGGGCAGGAATGTCTGTGAGACTCTTATCTCCAATAAACCACCAGAAAACTGGAAGTGGCACTGTGGCTCAAGTGGTAGAGTGCTAGCTTTGAGCTTTGAGCTGAGGGACAGCAGCCAGGCCCAGAGTTCAAGACTTATGACCGACAAAACAAAAAACAAGGCTAGATGCATGGCTTAGGATACAATGCTTGCCTATCAAGTATGAAGCCTGGAATTCAAACTCCAGTATATTTGTTTATGAGTGTTAACAACACTAAAGTCACTAGGAAAACAAATTGTGAGTAGTTTTTTTGTTTTTGTTTTGTTTTTTTGGCACTGATTCTGGGGCTTAAACTCGGGGCCTGGGGACTATCTCTGAGCTTTTGTGCTCAAGATTAGTGTTTTACCACTTTGAACCACAGTGCCATTTATGACTTTTAATTGGGGATGAGAG
Source organism: Dipodomys ordii (assembly GCF_000151885.1). Lineage (NCBI taxonomy): Eukaryota > Metazoa > Chordata > Mammalia > Rodentia > Heteromyidae > Dipodomys > Dipodomys ordii. Next base: position 2,918,502 of record NW_012267227.1, read on the forward strand.
TTTCTCAGACTTTCATGCCTGGGCTGGGTTTGAACCATGATACTCAGATCTCTGTTTCCTGAGTAGCTAGGATTATAGGCACTAGCCACTGGTGCCCAGCTAGTTTAAGTAGTCTTAAGGTAGGGACAGTGCCCAGGCCTTGAGTTCAAGCTCCAGGATAGGCACAAAAACAAGCAGTCTGAAGATATATGGGTATACAGATTCAATGTTTCCATGGTAGTTTTGGGGTTTTTTTTGGGTCCAGTCGTGGGGCCTGAACTCTGGGCCTGGGCGCTGTCCCTCAGCTCTTCAGCTCAAGGCTAGCGCTCTACCACTTGAGCCATAGCGCCACTT
>NW_012267227.1:2919519-2939024 GCF_000151885.1 Dipodomys ordii
GACTTTTCTTTCTTTTTTTTTTTGCCGGTCACGGGGCCTGAACTCTGGGCCTGGGCGCTGTCCCTCAGCTCTTCAGCTCAAGGCTAGTGCTCTACCACTGGAGCCACAGCGCCACTTCCGGCTTTTTCTGTTTATGTGGTGCTAAGGAATCGAACCCAGAGCCTCATGCTTGCAAGACATGCACTCTACCGCTGAGCTACCTTCCCAGCCCCCAAATCCTGACTTTTCTATGCTCAGCTTTCCCACTGTCTATTTGATGCTAAGCAAATCACATGACCCCCCCCCCCAGCCTTAGCTTCTTTTTGTATAAAATGTGGAAACTGAACATGGTAATGATTTTCTAGGCCCTCCTAGAATTACAGCACCTAGAAGGAAAACAGCTAAAGAATGAAAAAATAAATTAAGCTTAGAGTTAAGAGAATGTAACTCTGTCCCCGTATAAATAGTAACGTCTTTATTTTCCAAGAAGGAAAATGCTTGAGGGCATCTGGCTTCAGGAGGCAAGGCTGACTGCAGTGCCATCAATAGCTGAGCAAGAACAGCTAGTGAAGCAGGAAGGTGTTAAGAAAGCCTTGGATCAGAAAGAATAAAAAAGACTTGACCTTGCTTGGGCAATCAAGGATTACAACACAAAAGAAATCATCTGAAAAGCATAAACTGGGCCAAGAATATAAAAACCAAGGGCAAAAGAAGATGCTCCTAAGACACAGATATGATAGCATACATGATCAAAAAGAAAAAGACCGAAGAGCACACTTCATTGTTTTCTTTGCATCCTAAACTAATGGGGGTGGAGAGATGTAAATACATGCAGTATCTTGAAAGTAGCAGCAGCTGATTTCCAACAATGGAAAAAACAGTGCAGTATTCTTATCTTGTGAAATAAAAGATGAGAGTAGGGCACATTCTGGGTGGCAACATTCTAGACCCTTTAGCCACTAGAACCTCCCTTATATGATTTGGGGCAAAAAATAAAATGGTTTCTTTCCTTAAACTCCTGGATAGATGCCTTGACAGACTCAGCACAGATAGATCACTGCAGTCTGTGGTTTGTAAATTCCATTTTTTCTCTTGCCTGCCAGATCAACAACAAAAAGCACTATGCTTGGGAGACTCAAGACAGATGCCTTCCTTTCTCCTTTCTCCTTCTATCCCTAACTTAACAACCTATCAATCAAACCAAAGGCAAGGGAGCAGGCAGGAGCCTGAGTGTTCTGTCTTGTTTATTCCTCTCCTAACATCCCCTCCCCCATTTCTTCACTTGGCAGAAAGTATGAGGCAGGAGTGTTCAACAATTCAGGGCAGGAACAGTTGCTAAGAGCCATCTCTGGTCTTCCCTAGAACTCAGAAACAGCAGTGAGCCCTGCCAGAGAAGTGTGGTAGAATTAAAGTGGATTCCATGAAGAGAAATCCACATCCTCAGCTTGACAGAAAATTTCCTCAGCAACACAGCCTGAGATGCTTACCGTGATGAAAGAGAAGGCGCCTGAGATACATAATTTGAATATTCAAATTTCCCTCATTAGCTAGTACTCAACTTTTAACAAGTCCTGTTCCCTATTTGCAAGGGAGGGTTGGGGGCACTCTTCTTAAGACACGTTTCGAATTTTATGAGGTTCTCCTCTTAATGAGTTCCTAGTTTAGAGTATACAATTCCAGATTGCATCAAAACATCTGTTTTGCTGTTCTGGTTCTGTGGGTTGTCCTTGCAAAGGAACATTCCAAACCAGTTAGGCCACAGGCAAGCCTACATTTCAGAGAAAAATTTTAAGATTTTTTCAAAGACTTTGCTTATAAAACTATTAATACTAATCATCAACACTAAGAACCTACTATGTACAATATCTGGGGCTCTGGGGGAGCCCTTTTTTCTCAAAAGCTACAGCTCCACTGTAAGTCTCCTTTTCCCTTTTTCTTTCTTTTTTTTTTTAATGGGGGAAGGGGGAGGTTTTGTTGGGCATTGAAGGCCTCATACATGCTAAGCAAGATTCTAGCACTGAGCTACATCCCCCCCCCCACACACACAGTCCTCTTCCTTTCATCTTACCTCTTGCTCTCCCTTCCATTCCACAAATGTTTTTTCCCTGCACAGTATTTTCATCTCCTAGCAACTTCCAAACATTTACTTAAATATAAGACAATATGGTAATGCACCCTAGAATCAGTGTGTCCAAAGGGACTGAGTACAGGGAAGGAATTAAGAAAAATCAGGCTCTTACTTATAGTAACACCTAACTGCATATAAAATTTTCTGCTTCTCAAAGCACTTGCCAGATATTTTGTCTACCTTTTATCTCTCCTTTTATTACTTTGTTTTCTGTCTTTCCAGCATCTAAAACCTATAGCTTTGTCTTTCCAGTACGTCAAACTTAAAGCAAAGCTACATGATTAAGAGGCAAAACTTCCCAGCACTAAAGTGTATTCTTCGCTAAGTATTCTGCATCTCACTTATAATGTGAAGGGCAGCTACCTAACCAGTCACTGCATCTATGGGAGAAAAAATAGGTTCCATTTGCTTCTCTGAGATAATCATGGACATTTAGACTTAAATCCAATATGAAGCTAAGCTAAAGCTAATCCTTTCACCCACAGACTACAACTGGGTTTAGAAGATTACAACCTAAGTAGTCTAAAGGAGAAAAAATTGAAGACTACCATCTGATGTGCTTTTTAGCACAGGAAGAACAATGATTATGAACATAAATATATGGCAAAAGTTTCCGGAAGCCAGATGTAGGGAACAATCTAATGAATCTGGAACAGAAGCAAGAACTCCTGGTACTCCTAGGCCTCTTTAAAAGAGTATTATCCATCTGCACCCCAGAGAAAATGGCAAATCACAGCCAGCACAGAATGAACCATGCCAGTAACCAGCTGGAACCTGACTCTACTGAGGTGGACTACAGCATCTGCCACCGAAACACAGACAGCCTCTCTGGCAGCTGCCACTGGTGAAGGGGAATGAGCCATTGTGTTATTAGTGCAAGAAATTCACAGCCCCGTTACCAGAGATGCCCAGATGTTGCTAAAAGCTACAGATGTGCCAGAGGCAAAGACCAAAATACCTACAGCAATGAAAGCATGAGCTACTGCTAAAATCTAGGCACTGAGAGGGTACCACCACCCCAACATACACATACAGCCTTTATTTATTAACACTTACATATGGAAATAAGTATTCCCTGCTGCAGCTGATGTAATTACAGAGAAATCAATTTATTCTGACTACATCTGCTAAGATCAGCTAAATACAGGGTGAGCAGAGCAGAAAAATCAAGAGCCACTAAACAGTTCATCACAGGGCCAGCTGCTTTGGAGGAAATCATAAGCTGTTGAATTTAAGGCAACCTGAGCTGACCGGAGACTCATACCTACTCTGCTAAAGCCTGGTGAGTTCTATTTCCTGAGACATCAATGAAGATTATCTTCCCAGAGGAGGGACTTGGTCCTAACCTTTCCTGGGGCTACAGGCACCAACCCTTCCTTAGTCAAGCAGAAGACAGGGCATCATTACACTATTTGGCAGCTATAAAACCACCAGGAGACTTTGATTTCCAACAGTTGCAGGAGATAGCTGGCAAAGAGCTACACTTTCATGGGCCAAAGAATCTAGTCTAGGCCAAATTTTCATAGTCACAGAAGAAACTATAACCTGAGTACTTCACATTATAGTTAGTACCTCCCACCCCTTGTTTACCAGCCCTGAAACCATATCCCTTTGCTCTTTGGTAGCCACCAATAAACACTTGATAAATATGCCATGAAAATTAACCCTTTTTTCTGCTAGATACCCAGCATTATCATTTATCCCAATAAGAACAGCACTCAACTTACACATGTATCAAAAAAAAAAAGCCAATTAAACTTATCAACTCTTGTAATTCTGATGACAAAATGTCAGCCAAGCTGGAAACTATGCCAGCCTCTGGCAGCAAGTGTCTAAGGTGGGTCAATAACAAAGTAGAAGAACATTCATTCTACCAAGTAGCTGCCCCCAACAAGGGATATCCTATGCCAAAATGTCCAGGCTTGCTGCAAATGAGTCTGTAGGGAATCCTCTAATTTGGAACAAAACTACATTATCATTACCAGCTGCTCTGACCTTATAACTGGTCATTACCCACAAAGTAATGAGCCTCCCACAGTGTGCACAGTATTTGGCAGTTGGTCCAGGGCAGTTCTGTCTGGCAGTGGGCAGCCAGATCTGGCCACCTCTTACCTTTTCAGACTTGACTTTCTTTAGCGGGCGACACTCATTCTCCCCTTCCTCTTGCTCCGGTTTAGCTCCCAAAGGATTGAGCGCTGCTCCAGGCTCAATAGCTATACTCCCAAGCGGCTCCACAGCTCCTGTATCCACCCCTGCACTTGCATCATACTGACCACCCCGTCCTCCCAAAGAAACTGGCTGGAGGACCCCAGAATCCTTTTCTGAACAAGTCCCCACTCCTTCGCTTCTCTCCTTCTTGCTCTTAGAAGAGCTGTTCTCCTTTTCCTTTTTGGAGCCGGCTACACTGCGGGATGTCTTAGCCGCCTTCTCTGCGCCCTTGGGAGCAATAGTAGCAACCAGGCCTCCTGCATTGGCACCATCTCCTGAGCGTCCCTGCACCTCTTTCTTGCTAGCTGCCCCCTCACTTGGAGTGAACAAGGAAGTCCCTGGAGTGGGTTTGCTAGTGTCTTTGCCACTCTTATTCCTTTTGGATTTTGATTTGCCTTCCTTCCCTTGAGGACCTGGCACTGGGGTCACAAACTTGATGTTGTCTGGTAGTGTGGCCACAGCATTGGGAGCCGGTATCCCCACCTCCTTTGAGCCTGACATTTCCAGTTTCTGCTGGTCCTTTTCCAGATCGGCGTCCAGGTCAATGATGAGATTCCCTACTCCAATGTCCCATTCATCCCCACTGTCGTATGTCTCAACCGGGTTTGCATCCACTCCTTTCCCTCCGGAGGCTCCACTGCTCAAGGACATCTTAGAGTCAACGTCCCACCTCAAGATTCAAGGCTCTTCCTTGCCCCCAGCTTTCCTATTTTCAGCTTCAGCTATGTTCTCAGACCTGCCACCTTGGTCAGTACATGCCCAGCGGACAACATCATTGCTGGAAAAAGAAAATTTAAAAAGCTGTTAAAGGAAACAATACAGGCAAGAAGATAGCCTGAAATAAACTCCCACACAAAACAGACTCTTCTTCCTCTGTGGCTGGCACCTCACAGTGGACAAGACAAACAGGTTCAACTGTATTTTTAACATTGTCACATTGGATCCAGGGAAAAATTAATTCCCACACCATCTCCCCAGGGGAGGGTACAATGGTTCCAACTGCCCAGAGATTTAGGTGGTCAGTTTCAACTAGGAATCCTTGAAAGTTAGTTTCCCCATCCTGAAAACCTTGATTTCTATTATCTCTACCAGCTGATAATCCTAGTTCAGTCAGTACAAACCCTGGCATATAGCAGATTCTAACTATAGTGCAAGTTTGCTCACAACTCCCTTTGCCCTGCTTCTGGAATTATCAGAGTCAGAATGTGACCTAGCAAAAGCTTCAATAGCTCTCTACTAATAGAACATTCCCCTGTTAAAAATGGTATAAACTGATATTCTTACATTGAGGAGAAAAGCTTTATGATTAAGTTAAAGCTTTATGATTAAGTAAAAGAGAAAAGCAAGAAGAACTGGTGAAAATCCATTTCAGGACAGGGGCAAAGGCAGAAACTAGAGAAATAATTCTCGGACTCACTTATCTCCTAAGGCCAGAAGTTATACCTACTTGACTTATCAACTCCAGGGTACAAATAAGGCAGGGTTCAACCTTTTTTCACCTTCCACTAAAACTTATAATAGAGGAAAAAAAAGGTTACCCTATCAAAAAAAACAGAACACGCTGGACATCGGTGGCTCACACCTATAATCCTAGAGACAGATCTAAGGATTGTAGTTCAAAGCCAACCCAGGCAGAAAAGTCCATAAGACTCTTATCTCTAATAAACCACCAGAAAACCAGAAGTGGTGCTGTGTCTCAAGTGGTAGAGTGCTAGCCTTGAGCTGAAGAGCTGAAGAACAGCACCCAGCACAGAGTTCAAGACCCATGACTGACCAAAAAAACCCAAAACCAAAACCAAACAAAAACAGAACATCACAAAAACCTACCACCAGGATGTAGGATAATTCTCCACTTTCATATATAAATAAAATTGATGGCACTATACAAATACCAGGACTCCATCACATGGAACAGGGATTGGCTTAAAAAGGAGGCAAAGGGCTGGGAAGCTGGCTCAGTGGTAGAGCGCTTGCCTTGCATGCATGAGGCCCTGGGTTCTATTTCTCAGCACCATATAAGCAGAAACAGCTGGAAGTAGCCCTGTAGCTCAAGTGGTAGAGCACTAGCCTTGAGCTGAAGAGCTGAGAGACAGTACCTAGGCCCAGAGTTCAGGCCCCACAACCAACCAAAAAAAAAAAAAAAAAGGGAGACAAGGGAGTATTAATACGGCCTGGCTCCTGAGTCATGAGGCTTAGGAAGCATACTGCCTGAAAAACCTGACAGCCAGGTGGCCAGTGGCTCAAACCTACAATCCTAGCTTCTCAGGAGGCTAAGAATTGCAGTTTGAAGCCAGCCTGGGGAGGAAAGACCCAGAGACTCCAATTAATCACAGAAAAAGCCGGAAGTAAGTGGTGTTGTGGCTCTAGTGGTACAATGCTGGCCTTAAGCAAAAGGAGCTTAGGGCAAGAGTTCAAGGACAGCGCCCAGGCCCAGAGCTTAAGCCTCAGGACTGGCCAGAGAGAAAGAAAAACTTGACAGTCAACAAACAGCATCCAAGATAAAGCATATTGCATCCAAGATAAAGCCTAAGAGTTTCAGTTTTACTAATGCCTTTGTATATTATCTTTCTACACTCATTTAGAAAATAAACTTCTGTAAGATAATTGAGTTGAAAGAACAAACTAGTGGTGTCAAAATGTATCCTGCCAAGTGGCTAACAGGTAATTGCTACAGGTACTACAGACAAGACAAATTGTGCTTTTTCACCTACTCCCTCAAAATAGTGTCAATAAACCAGAGTGCTGGGGCAAGGAGAGTAGAATTGAACAAATGAATGCCTTGCTAACAATTGGGATTTAAGAGAGGAAAGTATGCACATTAATTTGTAACTTAGTGTAGATTTGAGAATAAAATACACCCAAAGCTCAATACAAAGCTTACTGTCAATGGAACAATCTACCATTTATTAGCAAATGTGAAATCTACCTAGATCTTCCTTACAGGATGAGTAAGAAGTTGGGGGGGAGGAGGGGGAGAGACAAGATGTAGGAACAATGAAAAAAAATAAAATAAAAACATAAAACATTGCCAAGCTTGGATGGCCTTGAGTCAGGAGGCTGAGATCTGAGAATGGAGATTTGAAGACAGCCCAGACTGGCAAATGGGCAAGATTCTCCAATTAACCAGCAAAAAGCCAAAGTGGAGTGTGACTCAAGGGGCAGAGCCTATCAGTCAAGAGTGAAAAAGCCAAATATGTGTTCAAAGCCTTGACTTCAAGTCCCAGTACTGGTGAGAAAGAAAAACAAAACATTACCCACAAAAACAAGGAAACATGGGCTGGGAAGGTGGCTCAGTGGTAGAGCGCTTGCCTTGCATGCATGAGGCCCTGGGTTCAATTCCTCAGCACCACATAAGCAAAAAGAAAAAAAGCCGGAAATGGCACTGTGGCTCAAGTGGTAGAGCGCTAGCCTTGAGCTGAAGAGCTGAGGGACAGCGCCCAGGCCCAGAGTTCAGGCCCCACGACCGGACCCAAAAAAAACAAAACAAAAACAAAAAATAAGGAAACATAATCCCTGAAGAGCCAGGATGGTCAAGATTCTTAAATTTACAATGAATTGTTTGGAATTCTCAATTAGAAGCCAAGAACACCTGGATTCCAAGAGTGACCATTTGAAGGGGGTAGGGGCTCCTCATACCTTTAATGCTAGCTAGTCAGGAGGCTGAAATCTGAGAATCACAGTTTGAAGCCAGCCCTGACAGGTAAAGTCCAGGCAGGAAAGTACATGCGACTCTTTCCTCCAGTTAAGTACCAAAATGTCAATTAACTAACAAAATGGAGCTGTGCCTCAAGTGGTAGAATGCCAGCCTTGAGCAGAAAAAGCTAAGGGACAGTATCCAGGCTATAAGTTCAAGCCCTAGTATCCCCACCCAACCCCCACAAAGAAGCCATTTGAATTTTAAAAATTTATTGTGTACTATGTGACAGGAATTGAACTAGATGCTAGGAATACAACAACAAATAAAACATGAATTAGGAAGGGCAGCATGGTATTGAAAATAATTCTTTGAGTGGCTTAAAGCATTTCTAAGACAGAAATGTTAAACTGTATATAGTTCTTCCCCAAGTCACCTCTGTAATATCTGCAATTATGTCCAGTTTTAGTGCACAATCCACACTATTCTAAGTATCCTCCAGATCTGTACTATGATCAGCATGTAATTAAGCTATTAAAATAACTTCATATTGCCTGTAACCCTAGTCAGGAGGAGGAAATCTGAGGATCACAGTTCAAAGTAGACTGGGCAGGGCAGTCTTTGAGACTCTTATTTCCAATTAATCATCAAAAAGCCAGAAGTAAAGCTGTGGCTCAAGTGGCAGAGCACTAGCTTTGAGTGAGAAACTTCAGGGACAGTGCTAAGATCCTGAGTTCAAGCCCCAGGACCAGTGCGTGCGCATGCTCATGCATACATGCACACATACACACGCGTGCACATACACACACAAATTGTGCTTTTTCTAAAAAGGGAGTTGGAGACAAAAAAAGAATACTTTACTTAAGAATACTTTACTTTAAGATCTGAGGATCACGGTTCAAAGCCAGCTGGAACAGGAAAGTCCGTGAGATTCTTATCTCCAATAAACTACTCAGAAAAAGCTAGAAGTGGTGTGGCTCAATTGGTAGAATACAGAGAGGCTTAGGGACAAAGCCTCGCCCTAAGTACAAGCCCCAGGACCAGCAAAAAAAAAAAAAAAAGTGTCCTAGAGAGTATAGTATGGTAAAAGACTGGGAGGCCATTTTATAATAGGAAAGGTCTCAGAAACTGGAAATGTTAAGACAGGAAAGGAGAATACTAAAGGGAGATAGGGCCGGGTGCCTGTGGCTCACGCCTGTAATCATAGCTACTCAGGAGGATCGAGGTTCAAAGCCAGCCTGAGTGGGAAAGTCCGTGAGACTTTTATTTCCAATAAAACACTAGAAAACTGGAAGTGGCACTGTGGCTCAAGCTGTAGAGTGCTTGTCTTGAGCTGAAGAGCGCAGGGACAGTGCTCAAGCCCAGAGTTTAAGCCTCACAACTGACAAAAAAAAAAAAAAGAGGGAGATAGGTTGGATAACTTCAAATATATAATGGCTGCAATACGGAAGAAAGTTATTCTGTGATAGTGAAAGTCTAAACTATCAGGGAGTAGAAATTACAGAAAGAAGTTCAACTCAGAAAAAATTTAGTAACCTAAGACTTCCAACAATGACCCATAATGTTTAATAAAATCATGTCTATTACTGAAATACAAAGACAAAGTCACTTGTCAAATAAATGCATAAGATTCCTGTGTTATAGGATTTATCTTGATATGCTTACTACCTTTTTCAAACCCAGCATTCTATTATTAGTGTACCTATCAAAAAGTTCTTTCTCTACTAGAAAACTACTTCAAATCTCTGCAGCCACGATACAAATAAAATGTATCTAGTGGTGATACGCTTTTAGAGAACTCTTGTCCTATTATTTTTTTTCCAGTCCTGGGGCTTGAACTCAGGTCCTGGGCACTATCCCTGAGCTTCTTTTGCTTAAGGCTAGCACTTTACCACTTGAGCCACAGCACCACTTGCTGCTTTTTCTGTTTATGTGGTACTAAAGAATCGAACTCAGGGCTTCCTGCTTGCCAGGAAAGCACTCTACCACTAAGTCACATTCCCAGCCCTTGTCCTATTTTTATATATGTGTGTATATAAAAAATCTTTTATGTATATATGTATAAATGTGTGTATACATATGTATGTATATACATATATATGTATATATATAAAACTTTTTAACCACATGAATTGGCAGAAACCCCTATTCCAGACTAAGCAGTCTATAACTTTGGTGGGATAAACTATAAAATTGCCACAGATTCTTTAATCAGCCTGGCTATGGCAGCCAAACCACTTCCCCTCTGTTCCCTACAGCAATCAACTCTCTGACAGGTCATTGTAGAGATGCTCAACCTCAGGAGGTAAGATAACTAATACACTAGCTGGAAATGAAAAGCAGTGACCTCTTGCTTCCATAAATGGGGGAAGTGCAGAATCAGGACAACCAATTTCTTACAGAGACTCTTACAAGGCACTTATAGTTTGAATATACCCCTTTAAAGACTCTTTCCTTCTTTTCTGCTTAATTGTATACCTCTTCCCTATTTAGAAGTCATCCTCCAGACTTCAGAATCACTTGTCCACTATAAAGTGTCAGTCCTATTTGTGCTTTGTTCCTGCACCTCATCACCAAGGCACTCCTCTGAATTTGGCCAAGGGACCACAACAGATCATGACAACTGTGCTCCATCCTCTGTACTCACCCAAAGCATTAATGTTCAAAAATACCACACCATCACAACTAAAGTTCAGATCTCAGTTAACTCTGTGGAACCTAAATTCAATTCATGGACTACTAGGCCCACATTTATAAATTACATATTTCAGATTACTAATGGCCTTTTTCAGTCATCTATCACAAATGTCTCTCTTCTAGAAGGTTAAGTGAAAATAAGGAATTTTCTGCCTTGCCCCTACTCAAAGGGCAAAATCAGTCATGGGGCCCTACTTATACTCAAGCATAACAATGAAACTAGCAGTTGTCTTTCCAACCAGATAGACATATATATCCATCATAGAAGGTCTCAAAGAGATAGTTCCTTTAATTGGTAACTACCCAAAGACCATCCAGTCTAAGCAACAAATATGGTATGCAATGCTGCTGTACTGTAACTTATCTGTCTTCTCTTCTTACAGGTTTTGGTAAATCTTCTTAAATGGCTTTGGCCTGAGCAAGAGACAATTACGTGTAAGTATATATAATCTGGTTGCAAAACTCAGGTCACATGCATAAAATATAGATGTTAGGACTATTTACATAGACATTCCCTTCCAAAGGCCACATGTCGAAGGGGGACAAAATACCCTATACTCAACTCTAAGAAAGTTTACATAGTAAAGAGAACATTAAGTCAGAATTAAGAGATGTAATTTCTGGATTCAAATTTCTATACATTAATCAAGTTTCTCTATTAAACATTAGTTTTCTCATTATAACAGAGGGAGAATCTGACATGTTATAAGCATATTCTAAAGCTACAAAAAATATACAATGAGCTAAATAGTTATATGTTGTGATATCTGAACTAAAAGAGGGCTGTTTAAGTTGTACTTGTTACAAGTATAAAGAAAAGTAAAACCAAACACCAGTAGATCACACCTATAATCTTCAGTTCAAAGCCAGCTGGTCAGGAAAGTTTGTGAGACTCTTATTTCCAATTAACCAGCAAAAAGTTAGAAGTAGAGTTGCAGCTCAAGTGATACAAAGCACTACCCCTGAGCACAAAAGCTCAGGGACAACATCTAGACCCTGAGTTCAAGCCTCAGTCTAAGTGTATGCATACATGCTTACACCCAGATACAGACACAGACACAGATTTTTTTGTTTTTTTGCTGGTGCTAGGCACTGTCCCTGAGCTTTTGTGCTCAAGGTTAATGCTCTACCACTTGAGCCACAGCTCTACTTCTGTTTTTGTCGTTTGGGGTTTTTCGGTAGTTAATTGGAGATAAGAGACTCACAGATTTTGCTGCTTGGGCTACCTCAAACTATGATCCTCAGATCTCAGCCTCCTGAGTAGCTATGATCACCAGTGTTAGCCACCAGAATCAGACCTAATTTAAAAAAAAAAAAAAGGAAGAAGAAATTGTATATTGTACTGACAGCCATCTAAAGTATGAAAGGAAATAGTAATCCTTTCTCTGAACTCAATGATATAGCCTTTCTGCTTAGACTATTCCTATTCAGATGTGGTTCATAAAATCTTACTCTATAGTGACTGACAAGGGCTGGGTGCCGGTGGCTCATGCCTGTAATCCTAGCTATTCAGGAAACTGAGATCTAAGGATCATGGTTCAAAGCCAGCCCGGGCAAGAAGTCCATGAGACTCTTATCTCCAATTAACCACCAGAAAACTGGTAGTGTCTCTGTAGCTCAAGTGGTAGAGTGCTAGCCTTGAACTGAAGAGCTCAGGGACAGCACCCAGGCCCAGAGTTCAAGCCACCAAAAATAAATAAAATATAGATTGACAGAAAGATTACATGTTGCTTCAAAAATCTCCCAGGGGTGGGATAGAGGTATGTATAGTTAAGTGACAGAATATTTGTTTAGCTGCATAAGACCCTGGGTTCAACTGCCCACTCCAGTACTGCAAAATCAACAAACAAATAAATATAAACAATAAAAATGTCATGCTCAAGTTTTTGTTGCTGTTATTTTGCTTTTGCCAGTCCTGGGGCTTGAACTCAGGGCCTGGGCACTGTCCCAGAGCTTCTTTTGTTCAAGGCTAACACTCTTTTTTTTTTTTTTTTTTGGGTCCGGTCGTGGGGCCTGAACTCTGGGCCTGGGCGCTGTCCCTCAGCTCTTCAACTCAAGGCTAGCGCTCTACCACTTGAGCTACAGCGCCACTTCCGGCTTTTTTCTTTTTGCTTACGTGGTGCTGAGGAATCGAACCCAGGGCCTCAGGCATGCAAGGCAAGCGCTCAATCACTGAGCCACCTTCCCAGCCCCAAGGCTAACACTCTTGAGCCACAGCACTTGAGTCACAGCACCACTTGCTGCCTTTTCTGTTTATGTGGTACTGAGGAATGGAACCCAGGGCTTCATGCATGCTAGGCAAGCACTCTGCCACTAAGCCACATTCCCAGCTCAAGGCTCAAGGTTTTAACTTCTAGACTATCTCCTCCTTATCAATTCTTCCAATCTCCCTAGGTTGCACATCCCACTGCCAGGACAGGTCTTCAAATCTAAATTATGTTAAATTCAACAGGAGTTTGATGCCCTAGAAGTACTGTAAATAAACCAATGGGAGACAGCAAAATTTCACATTGTATCATCCCCTCTGAATTCCAGATGCTGCTCTGAAATCTCTTTATACTTCAGTAGCCTCAGGTGAAGTAGTACAACATGTAAACCATCCTCAGTGACTCTCAGCTTAGCCAGCTGGAAGAACAGGCATCTCCCTCTCAACCTGCCACACTTCCTGGCAGCTCACTAATCAATTGGGTTTCCACCTAGGGCTCTAACAAGAAACAATCAACTTCCCTTTGGGCCTCTCCCTTAATTTATTACATTAATTACAGTAACAAAGGAACTGTGTCATCTCTTCAAGTACCATAGCTCTCTGCCTATATTGCCAATGAGATTAGATAAAGAATAAAATAACGGCCAATTTGAGAACAAGTCCAATTCAGCCTGGTTCATCTGACCATGTGTGTGTCACATAAGACAGAGGAGTAATATTGTAGCATCTCTGTCTCCACATCCTCATATACAGCAGCTCATGAATAGTTGTATGGTCCTTAAAGGCTGCTACTTTCAGGCAAGGATTATGAGACTTGACCTGTTTCATTTCACAAGAGCAACTGACATTTCCACTAGTACAAAGCTTCTCAACAGGGCTCAGGTTTAGATCCTTGGTGTTTATCAAAACTGTTCTGTTCTAGTTAAACAGCATACTGAATCAGTAAATAATTCAGTCCCAACTCTACAGGGACTTACTTGGTGAAACCGATCCCCTACAAAAGCTACTAAGATAGGTGTTCTAAGTGGGCTGAGAAGCAAAAGGTAATGATTTTCTAAAGTAAACAACTTTTTAAAAACTGTTACACCTCTTCCTCTTCTAACTGGAGGGTTACATAGCTCTCTATAATTTAATTGTTATCCCCAAAGGCAAACTTTTTTTTTTTTGGTCCGGTCGTGGGGCCTGAACTCTGGGCCTGGGCGCTGTCCCTCAGCTCTTCAGCTCAAGGCTAGTGCCCTACCACTTGAGCCACAGCGCCACTTCCGGCTTTTTTCTTTTTGCCTATGTGGTGCTGAGGAATCGAACCCAGGGCCTCAGGCATGCAAGGCAAGAGCTCTACCACTGAGCCAACTTCCCAGCTCCCCCAAAGGCAAACTTTGTACATTTTTTTTTCCTTGTTGGTTATGGGGCCTGGACTCTGGGCCTGGGCACTGTCCCTCAGCTCTTCACCTCAAGGCTAGTGCTCTACCACTTGAGCCATAGTGCCACTTCCAGCTTTTTCTACTTATGTGGTGCTGTGCAATCGAACCCAGGGCCTCATGCATGCAAGGCAAGCACTCTACTACTAAGCCACCTTCCCAGCCTTTGAACAGTTTTTCTAAATGTTAACAAAAAGAAAAATTTTCAGGAGAAAAAGGTGAATAGGGGGAGGATGGGGATGTAGTTCAGGTGGTGAAACACCTGCCTAGCAAGCACAAGGCCTTGATTTCAAACATCAGTAACTCCCCCTGTAAATAGTGGTGATAGCTAAGAATCAACAGATCTAAGAAACCTGCCTGTTCTGTCAAAGCATTAGCTTTTCTATATCTCAACTTGTCATCTCTAAAATATGGTTAGACCGGGCACCGGTGGTTCATGCCTGTAATCCTAGCTACTCAGGAGGCTGAGATCTGAGGATCACAGTTCAAAGCTGGGCTGGGCAAGAAAGTCTGTGAGACTTTTATCTCCAATTAACCACCAGAAAACTGGAAGTAGTGCTGTGGCTCAAGTGGGAGACCACTCACCTTGAGCTGAAGAGCACAGGGACAGTGCCCAAGCCCAGGGTTCAAGCCCAACTGCCAAAAAAAAAAAAAAAAAAGACAAGTTCACAGGTTGAGGGAAAACTCAGCATTTTTCAGAAAATATAAGGAATTACCTTTTCATATTCTAGACTTCATCTCCCCTTTCAGATATCTGACATAAGGACTACTATAGTAAAACCACGGAAACAAAAGAAAATTCTTAATATCTACACCAGCCATAAAGAGTCTAATTCACATGCATCCTTAAAGATATTTAACTAACCCTGCCTGGCTTGGCAGTACATGCAGGAGGCAGAAGGATTCAAAGTTCTAGGCCAGCCTACACTACACAGTAAGCCTCTGTCTCAAAAGAAACAACCAAACCCAAAAGAAGTGTACCTAACCCTTGTCTACTTTTCCACACTCTGTGGCCTACTACTCTACCTTTTTTGCATCATGGCTTTCATCCAACAGACCCTCAGCATATCCTGTGTCATTTTCCTTCTCCAGTGTATTTGACTATGTGATTAACATCTGTTTTCTCAACTGGACAGCAAGAACCCTGAGTGTAAGACCTTCAGTCTTCTGCTCACCACTGAAGAAAAGTACTAAATTCATAATTTGCCTTCAATAAATATTTTAGTTAATAAATGATTGAGTAGTTTTTTCACCAAGTAGTAGTATCAACTGGGACTTTTCTTCCCTACTCTTCCTTCAGCTTGATTTGCCACTACTAATAAACTCTCTCAATTACCTGTAGGTCTTCAAATATACTGAAATCTACTGGGTTTTTCTCTGTACGATAAAGAATGCAGAATTCATTAAGAATCTAAGGGACCTGGACGCCAGTGGTTCACACTTGTGAACCTGTGAAGTCAGGAGGCTGAGATCTGAGAATTACAGTTTGCAGCTAGCCTGGAAACTCCGAGATTCTTATCTCTAACCACCAAAAAGCCAAAATATGAAGCTGTGATTCAAGTGGTAGAACACTAGCATTGAACACAAAAGCTCTGGCATAGCCAAGGTCCCAATTTCAAGCCCCAGGACTGGCACACACCCACAAAAAAAGTCTAAGGGATGGCTGGGAAAGTGGCTCAGTGGTAGAGTGCTTGCCTCGCATGCATGAGGCCCTGGGTTCAATTCCTCAGCATCACATGAGCAGAAAAAGCCAGTAAGTGAGCACTGTGGCTCAAGGGCTAGAGTGCTAGCCTTGAGCTGAAGAGTTGAGGGACAGTGCCCATGCCCAGAGCTCAAACTCCATGACCAACTTAAAAAAAAGAAAAAGGGAAGGCTGAGAGTACTTGCCTAGCATTGATGAGGCATGAAACTTTGGATTTGATCCTCACCAACACACACACACACACACACACACACACACACACACACACAGGTGGGGGGGGGTAGCACATACCAAGCACATTACCTAGGTTATCTGAGTACCAGCAGCAGAATCAGTTAGATGTCAGCTTGGGCTACACAGTGAGTTCCAAGACAACCTCAACACAGGTTTAAGACCCTGTCTCAAAACAATATAACAAAGTCTAGGGGAAGTTTAGACACATTTCACATTCCTTAAAAAGTAACTGCTCCAGTACTATCTTTGCTTTCATTCTCACCTATACACTTCCAGAATAGGATTAGTCCACAAATCGGGTATTCTAAATCTACCCAACTCTTAGGAAGCAACAAATGTTTCTTAACCTAAAAGGGGGTTATATCTTACTGGGCATTGGTGGCTCACCTTTTAATCCTATCTATTTAGGAGGCTAAGATCTAAGGATTGAAGTTCAAAGCCAACCAGGGCAGGAAAGTCCATGAGACTCACATATCCAATTAACCACCAGAAAACCAGAAGTGGCACTGTACAAAAGAGCAGAGACGGAGGCCAGGCCCTGAGTTCAAACCTGAAGACTGACAAAAAAAAAAGAAAGAAAAAGTAATTGTGTCTGAAGGGGATATTGAGTGACATGTGGGAGAATCTTGCATTGTTAGAAATGTGTTGTATCTGGAAGTGGATTGTGCTTTTAAATGGCTGACACACACACACACACACACACACACCCAGGATATATATAAGATTTGTGCAAAAAATACAGGAAGGGTGAATGAAGAGCCACAATATTCAGTATACACATGTGAAATGTACACAGGTAAGCTGGGATAGATTTGGGACAGATGGAGGAGAATGATGGAAGGGGTGACAGTGATCAATATGCATTGTACTTAGTGGCTCAAGTGGTAGAATGCTAGCCTTGAGTAAAAGAAGCTCAGGGATGGCGGGTGCCAGTGGCTCACACCTGTAATCCTAGCCACTCAGAAGGCTGAGATCTAAGGATCACGTTCAAAGCCAGTCGGACAAGCAAGTTGTGAGACTCTTATCTCCAATAAGCCACCAGAAAACTGGAAGTGGCGCTGTGGATCAAGTGGTAGAGTGCTCACCTTGAGCTAAAGACAGGCCCCCAGGCCCAGAGTACCAGCCCCACCATTAAAAAAAAAAAAAAAACCTCAGGGACAATGCCCAGACCCTGATTCAGGCCCCAGGACTGGCAAAAAACAAAACAAAAAAGATGGAGCTCTGGGCTCTACCATTAAGCAACAACTGAGGTATCATAAAGCAGCAATTTATGTAAAAGGAACTATGGTACCATCTTCGCAGGTTAGTGTTACTTAGAAAAATAACAGGAAGCTGTGCGCCAGTGGCTCAAGCCTGTAATCCTACTTACTCAGGAGGCTGAGATCTGAGGATCACAGTTCAAAGCCAGCCTGGGCCAGGGGAACCAGGAGACTCACCTCCAATTAACCACCAGAAAACCAGAGGTGGAGCTGAGCTCAAAGTGGTAGAGCCACTATCCTTGAGCAAAAAAGCTCAGGGACAGCATCCAGATCACGGGTTCAAGCCCTATGACTGACCAAAAGAAAAAAAAAATCTAAGGGAGACAAGTTGCCCCCAAAACATAATAGTATATGAAATAGCTGAGAAAGAATATTTAGTCAATATAATAAATAAGTGTTGATCTAATCAAAAGGTGTGACATATACTTATTAAGAGAATTCAGTAAGGAGAAAGCAAAAGAAGAATATAATATGTTTATTATTTATAGAAATATGGAGATTGCACTGCAGGATCATGTGCCTATAGTCCCAGCTACTCAGGAAGCTTCCAGACATGACTGACTGCAATTTTCACCCTGATTAACTTCCAGGAATGCCAGCTAGAGAAGTAGCCAGGAGAAAGGAACACAATGAGGAGCTATTTCCCCTCAGTGTCAGCTGTACTGGGAACAACTGCAGACACTGCTTCTTTCTCTCTGCTAGACAGAAAAGCATCCACAAACTCCAGGGGGAGTGCCTAACTGCCCAGTATCACACTGGTACTAGCCAATCTAATTGAAAGCTGTAACCCTCTCCATCTCCTATACTTGCCCTCCTCCACACTATTAATGCCCTTTTACCTTGCTCTGTTTTTCCTCTTGCATCACTTATCAAGCTCTTAATATTATAAAGTTATTATTTCTATCTCCTTCTAAAATGTAAAATCTATGAGATTGAGGGTTGTTGTTGTTGGTTTTAGTTTTATCTATTTTATTCAGTGATACATCTGAAACAGAACAGAGTCTCACATATAATAGATATCCCAATAAATTTTTATGGAATGACAGAAGGAAATAAGAAAAGCTAACCGGGTACTGGTGGCTTATGCCTGTAATCCTAGCTATTCAAGAGGCTGAGATCTGAGGATCATGGTTCAAAGCCAGCCCAGGAAGGAAAAATCCATGAGGCTCCTATCTCTAGTTAACCACCTGAAAACTGAAGTGGAACTGTGGCTCAAAGTGAGTGTTAGACTTGAGCACAAAAAAAAAGAAAAAAGAAAAAAAGAAAGGCCCTGATTCAAGCCTCACAACCGAAAAAAAGAAAAAGAAGAGAAAGAAAGAAAGAAAGAAAGGAAGGAAGGAAGGAAGGAAGGAAGGGAAGGAAAGGAAAAAAGGAAGGAAGGAAGGGAGAAGAAAGAAAGAGAAGGAAAGAAGGAAGTGCTGGGAACGTGGCTTAGCGGTAGAGTGCTTGCTTAGCATGTATGAAGCTCTAGGTTCGATTCCTCAGTATCACATAAACAGAAAAAGCTACCAGTGCTAGTGGCTCACGCCTGTAATCCTAGCTACTGAGGAGGCTGAGATCTGAGGATCACAGTTCAAAGCCACTCCAGGCAGGCTCTTATCTCCAATAAACCACTCAGAAAACTGGGAGTGGTGCTGTGGCTCAAAGATTTCTTAAGGTTTTTACATCTGTCTAGTATTTAGTATGGGATAAAACATGAACCAGCCGTGGCTCAAAAGGTAGAGTGCTTGCCTTGAGCAAAAGAAGCTCAGAGACAGTGCCCAGACCCAGAATTCAAGCCCTAGTACCAGAAAAGGAAAAAAATGTATGAACCAAAATTGGCATAAAGATTACTGAGTTTAGAATAACAGAAGAGGAAACATTCACAGTTAATTAAATTAAAATTTAAGACAATATATGATAAAAATGTTGAGTTTTGTGTGTGTGTTGTGTTCCCAGTGGTAGAGTGCTTGCCTTGCATATATTAGGCCCTGGGTTCGATTCCTCAGCACCACATAAGCAGAAAAAGCCAGAAGTGGTGCTGTGGCTCAAGTGGTAGAG
>NW_012267227.1:2939074-2948445 GCF_000151885.1 Dipodomys ordii
AAAAAAAAAAAAGAAAAGAAAAGAAATTATGGGATCACTGACTGAAGTTACTTTTTTTGTGTACCAGTCCGGGGGCTTGAAACCAGAGCCTATGTTCTGTCCCTGAGCCTTTTGCTCAAGGCGAGCACTCTTCCACTTGAGCCATAGCTCAACTGGCAATCAGAGTTGTATGAACTTTCCTGCCTAGATGGGCTTCCAACCATGATCCTCATATCTCAGTCTCCTGAGTAGCTAGGATTACAGCACCTGGACTGGTTAGTTCTTACTGATATGTATTAAGTTCTTCCAGATATGATTTCCTGTCTGCAAGCCTTTGTTTGAGGTTCCTTTGTCTTTGTTTTGTTTGCAGTTTTGTTTCCCACTTCTATGTCTTAATCACACTGGAAAAAGATCTATGTGCTGGGTGGAGATGGCTCTCACTTATAATCCTAGCTACTCAAGAAGCTGAGATCTGAGGATCACGGTTCAAAGCCAGCCCAGGCAGGAAAGTCCATGAGATTCTTATCTCCAATAAACCACTCAGAAAAACTGAAGTGGCGCTGTGGCTCAAGTGGTACAGCACTGGCCTTGAGCTGAAGAGTTGAGGGACAGTGCCCAGACCAGAGTTCAAGCCCTACAACAGACAAAAACAAAACAAATTAAAAAAAAAACCTGCCAAAATAGGAAGCTTAATAAAAAGTACAACTTTCCAAAATATCAATGACAAGTTAAAAGTCAAACCTCAAAAACATAAAGATGTATTCATTTGCCCTTCTGAACACAGACTACATTTTTTGTTATTGTTATTGGTCGTGGAGCTTAAATTCTAGGCCTGGAGGCTGTCCCTCAGCTCTTCAGCTCAAGGCTAGCACTCTACCACCTGAGCCACAGCACCACTTCCGGTTTT
Source organism: Dipodomys ordii (assembly GCF_000151885.1). Classification (NCBI taxonomy): domain Eukaryota; kingdom Metazoa; phylum Chordata; class Mammalia; order Rodentia; family Heteromyidae; genus Dipodomys; species Dipodomys ordii. The sequence goes on from NW_012267227.1 coordinate 2,939,961, forward strand.
CTGGTGGTTAATCGGAAATAAGAGTCTCACAGTCTTCCCTGCCCAGGCTGCCTTTGAACTGTGATCCTAAAATCTCAGCCTCCTTAGTAGCTAGGATTACAGGCATGAGCCACTGGCGCCCTGCGTGACATTTTTGACACAGTATTTCCATTATTAGAAATTCTACATGTGAATGGAACCTTGGAGATCTTCCTGCCCAATGTGCTTATTATACAGATGAAAAAAGTAAAAGAGAAGTAATTTTCACAAGTCACGCACCTAGAAGCATAGCAATGACCAGTACCTAGATGTTATGACTCCCAATTGTTAGTTATTTATACTTATACATAGCGTTAGTTCAGACAATACCTCCGCTGGGAAGGTAGCTTAGTGGTAGAGTGCTTGCCTTGCATGCATGAGGCCCTGGGTTCAATTCCTCAGTACCACATAAACAGAAAAAGCCGGAAGTGGCACTGGGGTTCAAATGGTAGAGTGCTAGCCTTGAGCTGAAGAGCTGAGGGACAGCGCCCAGGCAGGCCCAGAGTTCAGGCCCCACGACCGGACCAAAAAAAAAAAAAAAAAGAACATGGTAAAGTTTTTTGCTTGTTTGAAGGAAGAATTGTATCTGGGGATTTAATGCCTTGGAAGCATTGAAATACATTGCAATAGGGGAAAAAAAAAACTAACAAAGAGGTAAGCTGAAAAGATGGTTGTAAAAAGATAGAGTGAAAAATATTTTAAATTTGATTGATAAAGGCCAGCTTTGATCAGGACTTGAAGAATTTTGAACTGGCCCATGTAGGCCACAGGAGATACTAGTGGTTTGTCAGCAAGAAATGAAATGTTCACTTGTTTAGTAGGGAACTGGTGGTTCACTCCCCTTATCCTAGTTACTAAGACCTGGAAGACCACAGTTCAAAGCCACCTGTGCAAAAAAAAAAAATTTGCATCTCTAATCAGCAAAATATAAGACTAGAGATCTGGCTCCAGTGATACAGCACAAGCAAGACTAAGAAAGCTTAGCAAGAGTATGAGGTCCTCAGTTCAAGCCTTAGTACCAGACCTCCTCAAAAAAAAAATAAATAAATAAATATATATTTATATACACACACACATTTAAACACACACACACACATACATACATATATATATATATATATACATATATATTTTTTTTAAAAAATCTAAGGTGGTTTCTTTGGTACATACTCATCTAGAGAGAGATTTGTTTTTTTTTCTTTTAGAGCACTTTAGTTGGAAATCATACATTCATTAGTTGACTCTTTTAGACTACAGGTCCCAATACAACAAGGATAATGTCCGGCATAGCACATGAAGCACACAATAAATATCAGGTAAGTGAATAAAACTAAATTATAGCAGGAGCATGTAGTATGAAATAAAGAGCATAACCATGAAATAATTACAGTACTAGACACAGTACAAAGGCTTGAAATAGCGCAGTTGAAACAGGCAGGTAAATGGCAAGATAGCTAATTTAGTGAATGATCAGATGAGGTGGCAAGGAAGAAAAAACAATATTGAAGTCAAGCCAGGCACCAGTGGCTCACGCCTGTAATCCTAGCTACTCAGGAGGCTGAGATCTGGGGATTTCAGTTCAAAGCCAGCCTGGGCAGGAAAGTCCATGAAACTCTTATCTCCAATAAACCACCAGAAAACCAGAAGTGGCACTGTGGTTCAAGTGCTAGAGCGCTAGCCTTGAGCTGAAGAGCTGAGGGACAGCGCTTAGGCCCAGAGTTCAAGCCCCATGACCAACAAACAAAAAAAACAAAACAAAACATTGAAGTCAAAAGTTTTGAGCAAGAGTAGTAATACTTAGAGAAAAAAGGGTAGGAATTTCAGAAATTACTAACTGGAAGTACATATGAAAATAGATATTAAGTAGAAAAAAAAACTTCCTTTCCTATATGCCTTGCAAATTTAAGTGTCACTTTTAAATTTCACAATTCCATTTCTCCTTAGAGTTCCTTTCCTTAAACCATTCCTAGGACTGACTCTACTCTAGAAGCATCAGTTCGAAAACAAAGAAATACTGAGTTCCATCCCAACCTTCAGAATCTATAAGCTTACAAGGTATAGCTATGAATATCCTCATCAGCTCCCATAAGTGAAGTTCATACCAACTTAGACTCAAAGTATCACACCTAGAAATACTATTCTGTACAGAAGACAGAGCAGGCACTGAAGCTTTCACCTACAAATACTACACTCTAAAAACATGAGAGGCAGCCAGGCACCAGTGACTCACGCCTATAATTCTTGCTACTCAAAAGGCTAAGATCTGAGAATCATGGTTCAAAACCAGCCTGGGCAGGAAACTCTGTAAGACTCATCTTCACTAAACTTATCTCCACTAAAAATCCAGAAGTCAAGCTATGGTTCAAGTGGTAGAGTACTATCTTTGAGCAAAAGCAGCTCAAGGACAGTGCTCAGGCCCTGAATTCAAGCCCCAACACTGGCAACAACAACAACAAAAAAGGCTCAAGGCACAAGTGCACAATGTGTTACTAGCATACAACATGTCCTATAGTGGAATCTAGATTTCAGGCTATGGTCTGATTTTCAAAGACTGTGTGATCTACTCTGGCCACTTGCTAATCCAGTCCCCTATGTACCACATGACACTTAAAACTTATCTACAAAAAAAAAAAAGAATATTTCCAATACAAATCTTCATAAAAAATCTCACATTCAAGATAAGTATTCCAAAACAAAGTTTAGATTTCCTGAAAATTAGTAATATGTGACAGACAGATGGGAAGAAAGAAAAGCATTCTGAAGGCTTCTTAGGAGCCAAAACCAATGACAGTTCTATCTTCCAGATTTTCCTATTCCAAATCAATGGATGCTATAAATGCAAACTTAAAAACAGTGAATGGGCACAGCAGCTCAACACTGTAATGGTAGCTACTTTTGGAGGTGAAAATTGGGAGCCTGAAGTTTGAAGCTAGTTCACACATAAATGGAGTCCTGAAACCATTTCAAACAATGGCTAAACATAGTGGCACATGCCTGCTTTCTGAGCAATGCAGAGAAGCACAAGTAAGAGGACCACAGCCAGGTATAAAGCAAGACCCTAACTTGAAACTACTCAACACAAAAAAGGGGCTAGAAGTGAGGCGTGAGTGGTAGAGCATCTGCCTAGCAACTATGGGGCACTAAATTTAATCCCTAGTAACAGCATCAAATAAGCAAAAACAAAAACAATGAATGGTATTCCCAATATTTCAAAAGTACATTAAAAGCCCAGCACTGGTAGCTCATGCCTGCTATCCTAACAACTCAGGAGGCTAAGATCTAAGGATCATGGTTCAAAGACAGCCTGAGCAAGAAAGTCCATAACACTCTAATCTCAATAAACTACTCAGAAAAAGCCAGAAGTGATGCTGTGGCTCAAGTGGTAGAGTGCTAGTCTTAAGCAAAAGAAGCTCAAGTACAGTGCTCAGACCCATAGTTCAAGCCCCAGACCACCCCCACCAAAAAATAAAATAAAATAAAAACATTATTTGTAATAATCTACTCAGAAGAAGCCAGAAGTGACACTGTGGCTCAAGCTCAGGGATAGCACGTAGGCCCCAGGACCAGCAAATTTAAAAAATTAGGCTGGGAATGTGGCTTAGTAGTAGAATGCTTGCCTAGCATGTATGAAGCCCTGAGTTCAATTCCTCAGTACTCCATAAACAGAAAAAGCCAGAAGTGGTGCTGTGGCTCAAGTGGTAGAGTGCTAGTCTTGAGCAAAAGAAACTCAGGAACAGTGCCCAGACCAGAGTTCAAGCCCCATGACTGGAAAAAAAAAATGTAGAATACATTAGAGGCCAGTGGCTCTAATGTATTCTATAATCCTAGTTCTTCAGGAGGCTGAGATCTGAGGATGGAGGTTTGAAGCTAGTTTGGGCAAACAAATGTTTGATGGAAGTAGAAGTGTGGTTCAAATGTACCAACCTTGAGCAAAAGAGCCAAACCAGAGTAAAAGGCTTTGAGTTCAAGGTCCACAACATACCAATAAAATAAAATAAAAACTGGATTGAAAGCCCCAAACCTAAGAAATGGGAAGCACTACTACAAATCCTAATGTGAAAAATTGACAACTTGGTTATACAGTAGTTTTATTCCCTTAAAACTGTTGGATGGGGGCCAGGCATGGTGTTTTATGCCTGTAATCACACTTGGGAGGCAAAGGGCAGGAGACTAGTTTAGGCAAAAACACAAGACCTTATCTAAAAAAGAACCTACAGCAAAAAGAGCTGAAAGCTTGGTTAAAGTGGTAGACTTGCCTAACAAGCTCAAGTACCTGAGTTCAAACCCCAATGCCACCAAAATAAAACACATAAAACATCTAGGCACTGACAGTTTATGCCTGTAATCCTAGATACTTAAGAGATTGAGATCTGAGGATGGAAGTTCAAAGTCAGCCCAGGCAGGACAGATAAAAGTGAAGATTCTTATCTCCAGAAGTGAAGGTGTTGCTCAAATGGTAGAGCAGCAGTTTAGAGCATGAATTGTAGACTAGAACTCCAGGCCCTGAGTTCAAGCCTCAGTATTGGTGCACATGTGTACGCGTGTGTGTGCACATGTACACACACCCCATATAAACAACAAAAATAAAAACAAATGTTTTACAGGTTGGAGATACATATGTACTTCTTCAGCATGCATGAGACACTGGATTTGAGCCCCGGATCAAAACCAAAATAATCCATAAATTTATTCCGAACAGAACATTGTTTGCATCAACAAGTTAATTCAAAGCAGGATTTTCATTGATTGCAAATACCCAACCAGCCTCTGCAATTTAAGCTCAATAATATTTGGATATAAGAAATTATTCTGCCGGGCGCCGGTGACTCACACCTGTAATCCTAGCTACTCAGGAGGCTGAGATTTGAGGATCTCGGTTCAAAGCCAGCCCTGGCAGGAAAGTCTGTGAGACTCTTATCTCCAATAAATCACTAGAAAACTGGAAATGGAACTGTAGTTCAAGCAGTAGAGTGCTTGCCTTGAGATGAAGAGCGCAGGGACAGCGCCCAAGCCCAGAGTTCAAGTCCCACAACTGACAAAAAAAAAAAAAAGAAAAGAAAAGAAATTATGGGATCACTGACTGAAGTTACTTTTTTTGTGTACCAGTCCGGGGGCTTGAAACCAGAGCCTATGTTCTGTCCCTGAGCCTTTTGCTCAAGGCGAGCACTCTTCCACTTGAGCCATAGCTCAACTGGCAATCAGAGTTGTATGAACTTTCCTGCCTAGATGGGCTTCCAACCATGATCCTCATATCTCAGTCTCCTGAGTAGCTAGGATTACAGCACCTGGACTGGTTAGTTCTTACTGATATGTATTAAGTTCTTCCAGATATGATTTCCTGTCTGCAAGCCTTTGTTTGAGGTTCCTTTGTCTTTGTTTTGTTTGCAGTTTTGTTTCCCACTTCTATGTCTTAATCACACTGGAAAAAGATCTATGTGCTGGGTGGAGATGGCTCTCACTTATAATCCTAGCTACTCAAGAAGCTGAGATCTGAGGATCACGGTTCAAAGCCAGCCCAGGCAGGAAAGTCCATGAGATTCTTATCTCCAATAAACCACTCAGAAAAACTGAAGTGGCGCTGTGGCTCAAGTGGTACAGCACTGGCCTTGAGCTGAAGAGTTGAGGGACAGTGCCCAGACCAGAGTTCAAGCCCTACAACAGACAAAAACAAAACAAATTAAAAAAAAAACCTGCCAAAATAGGAAGCTTAATAAAAAGTACAACTTTCCAAAATATCAATGACAAGTTAAAAGTCAAACCTCAAAAACATAAAGATGTATTCATTTGCCCTTCTGAACACAGACTACATTTTTTGTTATTGTTATTGGTCGTGGAGCTTAAATTCTAGGCCTGGAGGCTGTCCCTCAGCTCTTCAGCTCAAGGCTAGCACTCTACCACCTGAGCCACAGCACCACTTCCGGTTTTCTGGTGGTTAATCGGAAATAAGAGTCTCACAGTCTTCCCTGCCCAGGCTGCCTTTGAACTGTGATCCTAAAATCTCAGCCTCCTTAGTAGCTAGGATTACAGGCATGAGCCACTGGCGCCCTGCGTGACATTTTTGACACAGTATTTCCATTATTAGAAATTCTACATGTGAATGGAACCTTGGAGATCTTCCTGCCCAATGTGCTTATTATACAGATGAAAAAAGTAAAAGAGAAGTAATTTTCACAAGTCACGCACCTAGAAGCATAGCAATGACCAGTACCTAGATGTTATGACTCCCAATTGTTAGTTATTTATACTTATACATAGCGTTAGTTCAGACAATACCTCCGCTGGGAAGGTAGCTTAGTGGTAGAGTGCTTGCCTTGCATGCATGAGGCCCTGGGTTCAATTCCTCAGTACCACATAAACAGAAAAAGCCGGAAGTGGCACTGGGGTTCAAATGGTAGAGTGCTAGCCTTGAGCTGAAGAGCTCAGGGACAGCACCCAGGCCCAGAGTTCAAGAGCCACAACCGACAAAAAAAAAAAAAAAAAGAAAAGAAAAGAAATGATAACCTCTCTGAACGACATCTTAATAATAACAATAAAACTATATTTAAAAAAACTACAGGACTGGGAAGGTGGCTCAGTGGTAGAGCGCTTGCCTTGCATGCATGAGGCCCTAGGTTCAATTCCTCAGCAACACATAAGCAGAAAAAAAAAGCCAGAAATGGTGCTGTGGCTCAAGTGGTAGAGCGCTAGCCTTGAGCTGAAGAGCTGAGGGACAGCGCCCAGGCCCAGAGTTCAGATCCATGACCAGACCGCCCCCAAAAAAAAACAAAAAAAAAAAAAAACCACAACCTGCCAGGCACTGGTGGCTCACACCTGTAGTCCTAGCTACTCAGGAGACTGAGATCTGAGGTCATGGTTCAAAACCAGCCCAAACAGGAAAATCCATGAGACTCTTTTGTTATTGTTCTTGGTTGTGGGGCTTGAAATCAGGGCCTGAGCCTCTGTCCCTGAGTTCTACCACTTGAGCCACAGTGCCACTTCCAGTTTTTGAGTCGTTAATTGGAGGTAAGAGTCTCCAGGAACTTTTCTGTCTGGGCTGGTTTCAAACCTCCATCCTCAGATCTCAGTCTCCTGAGTAGCTAGGATTACATGCATGAGCCACCCACACCCAGCCTGTGAGACCCTTATCTCCAATGAGCCACCAGAAAACTGGAAGTAGAGCTGTGACTCAAAGTGATAGAGTGCTAGCCTTGAACAAAAGAGCCCAGGAACAGCATCCAGGCCATGAGTTCAAGACCCATGACTGATCAATACACAAAAACAAAAAACAATCTGGCACATATTTTTGAGGCATTTTATAAATTATCACCTGCCAAAATGTGTCCCCTATGTGCGCACCAAATGTGCCTCTTTAAGGAGAGGCCACAATACAGTTAAGGTAGTAAGTGTATGAAAAGTGGTACTTCTGACTAGATAACTGACTGTACAAGAACCAACAATTGTAATGCCAACAATCAAGAAAGGACTGATGCTACAGGAGTAGAGATATTGCTGGAAGCCAAGTAATTCTGACAATGAAATAAGAATAAAAATCCAAGAAGGAAGTTGGCTAGACATTAATTAATGACCACAGAGCACAGTTAAGGGGAAGAAAAAAAGAAGAAGGCCATTTAAAAGCTTGCCTGGCATCAGACAGCTCTCCCAGGCAAGGGAAAGTAGGAGAAATTCTCACACACAAGAGAAACTTCCTAGCTTTACCCCTGAATGATGGGCTACATATGACCTAATAGGTATTTGCCATCTCTTATTTCTGGGACTCTGATCCAAGAACAAACAGCAAGAGAACCATGAAAAATCAGCCCTGCTGGATCTGGAGTTCTGCCTTGACAAGATATAAAGCTCATTCATAGATCTGACTGTGTTCATGCGACTGTAGTTCAACTCCTGCTGCTAGAGCAAAGGGAGGGGGGAAAGGAAGACAGAAAGGGGTGAAAGGGAGGGAGGTAGAGGATCTGGATTGAGACTATGATAGCTACAAATAATTAAAGAGTGTTTCCAAGCTGCTAGAGAAGTCTTCAGAGCAAAGAACTAAGATGAGAGATGGGGAGGAGGAGGAGCACAAGGAAGCAAACTATTGAGAATACTAGGAAAGAATGATGGTTTATGGACACAAAAAACAAACTCTAATAGCTTTACATGAATAAAATCATTAAGTTTCTATTCTTTCTCAAAAGTGAATGCTGAAGTATTAACTATTACTAGGTTACCACTTCAAGTCAGGTTACAAGCTAGATTTAAGCAGATCTTTACAAATATCCTTGCCTATGTAGTGTCCAAAGGTCCTAGCCTCAAAGTCAGTTTGTCTCTCCTTCTGTCTGAATATAACTTCAAAACAACTAATGTAACTTTATTTCTCTTCAAACAGCTAACCTTGAGCTGGGAAGGTGGCTCAGTGGTAGAGCGCTTGCCTTGCATGCTCGAGGCCCTGGGTTCGATTCCTCAGCACCACATAAGCAAAAAGAAAAAAGCC
>NW_012267227.1:2949930-2953907 GCF_000151885.1 Dipodomys ordii
TTTTTGCTTATGTTGTGGTGAGGAATCAAACCCAAGGCCTCATGCATGCAAGGCAAGCACTCTACCACTGAGCCACCTTCTCAGCCCCCTTTTTTAAAGATATTTAGGGTCAGGTGCTAGTGGCTCATGCCTATAATTGTAGCTACTCAGGAGACTGAAATCTGACGATCACAGTTGGAAGTCAACCAGGGCAAGAAAGTCACTCTCATTTATTTCCAATTAACTACCTCCCCCACACACACACAAAAAAGTCAGTAGTACAGCTCTGGCTAAAGTGGTAGAGCACCAGCCCTGAGCTAAAGCAGCTCAGTGACAGCACCCAGCCCAATTTCAAACTCCAGGATAGGCACGGTGTGTGTATACATGCATACGCATACACACACACACACACACACACACACACACACAAATATTTAGTAGAAATATTTTTGACATGATTTGGCTCTCTGTAATGATTTAGTTCTAACATGTAATGCTAAAATTTTAGGGACAAGTTAGATAGATGCTGGGAAAAACTTAAAACCGATTAAAATAACAAATGGAAGATGCAGACTTCATGTAAAGAATTACATTCATAAAATAAAAACACATGCAAATTTCTTCAATAAGGCATGGCAGGGTAGAACTAACACAAAAAGTCATCCTTTGCACAAAACCAGCTTGGGTATCCATCCAGTGGACTGAAGCTGTTTCACCACACTGAATGCAAAGAATTTTCTGCTTCCCATTCCTTTCTAATAAACAAGATCTAGAAACACCAAATTGCCATTATTTCCTTCCCATTCATAGCGTATAAAGCCAGAACTCCCAGAAATACAAAAGGGCTATGTAGGACCATGTCTAGAGAGGGCATGATGCTCTGTAATCTAAAACAGAGGATCTCTTTCCTTTATTCCATTATCATTTCACTAACATATCAACAATAGTATTAAGAAATGTGAAACAAAGTGCAATTTCACACATATGAGCTGAACCTAAATCACAGAGGACCAAGTATTTTCTTGTCACTGTGGCATATGATTCTTCAACCACCTGCTCAATAATCCCTCTTCAGCTGCACAGCTGCTGCCTATGCCACATGCCTTGCTAGGCAGGTGCTTTGGTGAATTACCTGTTCTCTAGTAAAGAGTCCTTCACTGACACTTAGTGGACCCACAACCTACCAATCAGCATCACTCATCTTCATTTTTGCCTGTCACAACCAACTTTTATCAGAGAGGTAATGTAAAGACATATTTAATACATTGATTTTGTATTTCCTAGAGCATTTTTGTCATACTTTGTTTTTAAAATGAAACTGATTTTTGAAAATCAAACAAGAGGAAATTAAGCTGCTGAAAAGAAAACTTGCCACACAACAGAAGGCTGCCTGCTTGGCAATACTTCCTTCCAGGATAATTTTCCACAATGGGAATAACAATTAGTTAGCTGCCTTTGGAGCAGGTCAAAGAGGCAGAAGTACTAAAGTACCTGGCAGAGAAGAACTAGAGAGGGGAGGCAGAGTAAGAACTCTTGTGGAGAACAAATATTCCTGTTCCTAGTCTACATGCTCAGGCAGTAGTGTTGGGAGTCATATAATAATGAGTGGCACTTCTCCATGACAGAGCAATCAGTAAACCCCTCAACAAATTATCCTGTTCCAGTCATTTAGTTGCTATATGCTAATTGCAACATAATTACAACCAGGAGCCAAAATTATGCTTCTACTATATCTTCACACAAAATAAGTAGTAATCTGTCCAGCTTTCTAGACCTATTGCAAGGAATTATTTCCTACCAAGAAACTGGGGGTGGGTGGGGGGCGAGGAGGAATTCAAATGATCTCTGAAAGATAAAGTCATGATCAGAAGACTCAGAAGATTCCTAGTTGAAAGGGCTCATCTCTGAGCCCTCATCTCCAATCAGGGCAAATTTAATCTGAGGCTTCTGTCTTTACTGTCACCTGACAGTACTCAGATATAAATGCCAACATCCCAAGAACAAAAGGCTTTGGATTTAGTTTAACTAAGGCTTCACTCAGAGACCTAGGGCAGATATAGTCCAAAGATAGCACCTCTTGTAAGCCTAAAGACAGTTCTACTATTGAAAAATACAATCTGTTCTCTCTTATCAAAAGCTTAACACCTATGTGACAAACCATTATTTTAAGAAACTCAGTGAAACAGATGAATGAAGGAGGCACCCATCAGACTCATTGCTACTGAAAGACCTTTACCAAAACCAAAGGTTAAAGTTCCTATTCAACAATAACCCTAGGGAAAATGGTTGGTTGGCTACTGGGTGTATGGTGTATTATATACAAGTCTCCTCTTACAATGTGTTTTATTTCTAATCTTTTTAGAGAAAACTTCACTGTCCTACATGATTTTTTAAAAAACAAAAACAGTACCTAAATATTATTTGGGCACTCTATGAAACATATAAAAGATAGTATTTCTTCCTTCTTCTCTAATTAAGAACCTCTAAGACCTAAATGATTTTTAAGTGTTTATCCTTTTGGCAAATTTCTCCCTAACACAATGAACAAGTCATCTCCTTTCATCAGAGTTAAATTATAAAAGGAAAGTTGGTTTGTTCCCACAGCTTGTCTGGGTAAGCAAATTGGGTGGCTTTTTTTTGTGGTGCAATTATTATTGACCAGGAAGTCCCCATTTAAAAAAAAAAGAGAGAGAGACTTGGTCCTTGGCTCCCTATCTTAGGTCTGCACAGGGTTTTAGCGGTATTTTTAAGCCAATAAACAAACAAAAAAAATCATGACATAAATGTTCCATTTCTATTTTTAAAAAAATTTTAATATGATGGCTTAAGTGTAGAACCCGCCATTTGCAGTCTTCTTCCTTAAAAGATCTGACACAAAACATCAGGGTTGATTGTCCCAGACACTAATCCTCCACAACTTAGTACAAGCTAACCAAAGAGGCAGGCACAACATGGCTGGCACCCCCTATTCTTCTGGAAAAAAAAAAAATGTGTGTGCCAATGAGCTCTGCATTGTTCCTCACTCAAAAAAGAAGAGCCTTTCTTTCTGGCCTCCTCCAATGGCAAGCCCCAGTCTGGAAAAGGAAGAAAATGACACTGAGGAGCCTGGGAGATGGAGCATATCCAAAGCTCTCAGACAAGACTTGAACCTATGACCTTCACTGTGTACACAATAGGCGGGTGAGAGAGACCGGGTTTATCTCTGCAGCAGCAGTTCTCAGCCCTGGGGTAGCACTCCTGATAAAATGACACGACTATTGTGTGTGGCAGCAGAATAGTCATCTCCACACAACAGCCTAAACCAGCACTCCCCTCCCGCCCCCAGACAAAGCAGCAGGGGTGAAATTAACTCAAGGCTGCAGAGCAAAGCCTAATACAGCAAAGAGAGGCCTGTGGGGGCTTTAGGGACTCTCCCCAACCCCTAGGGCTCTGGACACATGGCTGGAAACCAGACAGGCATTTCTCCCCAATCTCTCCCACTCTCATTTAGGTTAGGAAGCTTTTCTTGAGAGAATTTAATCATCTGTGATTTGTTCAGAAATATTCCCCCTGAAGGGCTCTGATCTCTCCACCCTGTGTGAGCCTAATTCCTAGAAGCTGAAATGACTGTTTGCTGCTGCCTGTTTCACAAACACACATTAATTGGTCAGATGTGTCTCCTCCTCCTCAACCCCAGAGGGAGGAAGGAGAATCTGAGCAAAGCACAAGAGATGATCCAACCGTAATTACACATAAAGGGAAAAAGAGGGCAGCGTGGGGTTTCCAAACAGGACAGGGTCACACAGACTCTTCCCGGGGAGGGGTGTGTGGGGGGGGGGGTCCAAGGAGAGCAGTTAAAAGTCCAGACCCCAGGATCCCTCCATCTTGAAGACAAGGGCAATATATAGTAAATGTGACCTGCAGACTGGAAGGGGCACACACACCCACAACCTACTTACTGTAGGCTCCCAGCCACCTTGCTCTCCTCCCACCCCCACTACCCCCCCCACACACCCCGG
>NW_012267227.1:2954578-2973234 GCF_000151885.1 Dipodomys ordii
CGCCGCCGCCGCCACCGCCGCCGCCGCCGCCGCCGCGATCCGGGACAACCAGGGCTACCTAGAAGACCAGGACACTGGATTCTAAGGACCTCGGATCTGGAGTCAGTGCTGGTGTGGAGTGTGGAGCCGGTGAGCGCAGGGAAAACCCGGAGCCTGGATGAAAGAGTCAAAGCTACATCTCGAGTGCGCGGTTACCCGGAGTCCTTTGGAATCGTCGCTTGGGGAATGCAGGAAAACCCGGTGAGCCGGTTGAAAAAGAGATAAAATGAGAAACGTGGGTTGGACAGTTCGAATCTAACGCTCTCTCCTCGTGGAAAGAACCTTCGCTGCACCAGACTTCTCGCACAGAGGTCTCTAGAGAAGTATTGTACCTTAAATAAAGAAGATTCACTAGTTCCACACGTGTCCTTCAAACCGTAGAGAGAGAAAAGGCCCACATGAGGTCTGACCGTGAACATTCACAAAGAACAGAGGAGCAATCACAGCCCGTGATAGTTTCATTGATTTTTAACTCTTAGTTCTTCAACCCCCTAACTCTTTACCCTTTGTTCTCCAGGATTTCTTTTTAAAGGATTACCATGTGTTCCTCTACAAAGTAACCATTTCTAATCCTTGTATATCTTCTATTCCCTCACCATTCTATTTCACTAAACTTTGTTGTTGTTTTTTTATTAGCCACAAATCTTTATCCTCCTACCCACCACTCTGTGGCTGATGGTAACTTTTTATCTTTTCCTACCTCATTCACCTGGTAGCCCAAACTCTCACAGTTCTGTGTTCAGGCCATGTTTTAGGAACCATCTCACCAGGCATTTGTGAAAGTCATGACCTCCTAAAGACTTCCACCTCCTACCACAAACAAAACTTTCCTTAATTCTCAAGGCTGCCCCATTTAGCTACTACTATGTCCTTCCTGTGTCCTTGACCATTTTTTTTTGTCTTTTCGATTATCTCTCTTTATCCAGAGGCATCTTTCAAGAGTGCCACACATGTGACCATTTAGCTATTTTGGAAGTAGAAGAGGGTTTAGTGTTGTAGATTTATGTGACTTAATTAAGGGTTAAAATTCCATGCTTTCTATTGGTGAAGCATGGCTACCACACTGGAGAGAAATAGCAAAAGTAGAAAAATTCTTTGAAATGGAAAAAATGACCAAAATTATTCAATTGATTGGATGTACTGTACAATGAAAGAATCCTAAATTTTGATTTATCTAAATTTTGATTAAACCAAGGATTAACAAAGTATGGCCTGCAGGAAAAAAAACTCAGACTCCTTGTTTCAGTATGTCCCTTGAACTGAAAGTAGGTTTTGTATTTTTAAAAGTTAAAAATTAAGCTGGAGCCTCATGCTGGTGGCTCACACCTGTAATCCTAGCTACTCAGGAGGCTGAGATGTAAGGATCATGGTTGGAAGCCAGCTGAGGCAGCAAAGTCCACAGTATTGATCTTCAATTAACCACCAGAAAACCAGAAGTGGTGCTGTGGCTGAAATTGGTAGAGTACTATACTAGCTTTGAGCAAAAAGAGCTCAAGGGGGCTGGGAATGTGTCTTAGTGGTAGAGTGCTTACCTATTATGTGTGAAGTCCTGGGTTCGATTCCGCAGTACCACATATATAGAAAAAGCCAGAAGTGGCACTGTGGCTCAAGTGGTAAAGTACTAGCTTTGAGCAAAAGAAGCTCAGGGACAGTGCCCAGGCACTGAGTTCAAGCCCCAGGACTGGCTAAAAAAAACCCCAAAACACCACAACAACAAAAATCAGGTACGAAGGCTGGGAATGTGTCTTAGTGATAGAGTGCTTGTCTAACATGCACAAAGCCCTGGGTTCGATTCCTCAGTGCCACATAAACAGAAAAAGCTGGAAGTGGCACTGTGGCTTAAGTGGTAGGGCACAAGCCTTGAGCTGAAGAGCTTAAGGACAGCACCCAGACCCAGAGTTCAAGCCTCATGACAAAAAAAAAAAAAAAAAAAAGATTAAAAAAATCATTAGACTCCTATCTCCAATTAACTCCTAAAAATCTAGAAGGAGGGGCTGGGAAGGTGGCTCAGTGGTAGAGCGCTTGCTTTGCATGCATGAGGCCCTTGGTTCGATTCCTCAGCACCACATAAGCAGAAAAAGCTGGAAGTGGCACTGTGGCTCAAGTGGTAGGGCACTAGCCTTGAGCTGAAGAGGTGAGGGACAGCGCCCAGGCCTAAAGTTCAGTCCCCACAACCAACCAAAAAAAAAAAAAATCCAGAAGAACTGTGGCTCAAGTGGTACAGCATTAGCTATAATAGCCAAGGCCCAGAGTTCAAGACCTGGTATGGGCACAGACACACACACACACACACACACACACACACACATACAGACACAGAGGCCAAGACCTGGTATGGGCACAGGCACACACACACACACACACACATACCCAGAGGCCAGGCCAGGCATTGATGTGATAACTCACCCTATAGCTACTATGGAGGCTGAGATCTGAGGGTCATAGTTCAAAGCCAGGCTACGCAGGAAAGCCTGTGAACTCTCTCCAATTAATCATCAAAAAGCCAAAAGTGGAGCTATGGCTCAAGTAGTAGAGCACACTAGCCTTCAGCAAAAAGCTCAAGGACAGCACCTAGACCCAAGTTCAAGCCTTAGAACCAGCAACAAAATAAATAAAAATAGAAAAGAATAGTATGATTCAAAAATTGTATGCACCGGGGGCTGGGAAGGTGGCTCAGTGGTAGAGTGCTTGCCTTGCATGCCTGAGGCCCTGGGTTCGAATCCTCAGCACCACATAAGCAAAAAGAAAAAAGCCGAAAGTGGCACTATGGCTCAAGTGGTAGAGCACTAGCCTTGAGCTGAAGAGCTGAGGGACAGTGCCCAGGCCCACGACCAGACCCCCAAAAAAGAAAAAAAATTGTATGCACCTAGGTCCATGTGGTAGAATGCACTTACAATCCTAGCACTTAGGAGTAAGAGGCTAACATGTGTACTGGGAGTTCCAAGGGTGAGCTTGGTCTACATGGGGAGACCCTATCTCAAAAAGAAAAAAAAAAAAGGGCTGGGAAGGTGGCTTAGTGGTAGAACGCTTGCCTTGCATGCATGAGGCCCTGGGTTCGATTCCTCAGCACCACATAAGCAAAAAGAAAAAAAGCCGGAAGTGGCGCTGTGGCTCAAGTGGTAGGGCACTAGCCTTGAGCTGAAGAGCTGAGGGACAGTGCCCAGGCCCAGAGTTCAGGCCCACGACTGGACCCAAAAAAAAAAAAGAAAAAAGAAAATGAAATTATTGACTATATCCAAGCTTATTTATTTCCATTATGTATGGAGGCAATTGTACTACAACAGTACAACTGAATGGCTGTAACAGACTATGTATGCTTTGTAAAACCTACAATATTTGCTTTCTGGATTTTATGCGGTTTGCCAACCCCTGCTCCAAAATTTTTCTGTTCAACCTAGAAGTCACTGGTCACATGGGACATTTAGAGCACTTCAGATATGGTTAACATGAAATTTAACTAACCATCATGTGCCCGGTGGCTACCACATTGGACAGTACACCTTTAGACTCAAGTCTTACTTTCTTCCTCAAGATTTCATTGCCTTTCTATGTAATACTGGACTTTCAGTAGCCTCTTCAAACTCCCTGCCATTTTCCTGATCCTGAGCTAGGGTATTTTTCCTAGGATATTGTTTTTTTGTAGGTGGTGGGGCCTGAACTCTGGGCCTGGATGCTATCCCTGAGCTCTTCAGCTCAAGGCTAGCGCTCTACCACTTGAGCCACAGCGCCACTTCCAGCATTTTTCTGCTTATGTGGTGTTGAGGAATCAAACCCAGGGCCTCATGCATGCAAGGCAAGCACTACCACTGAGCCACCTTCCCAGCCCCCTAGGATATTTTATAGGACTCTCTTATACCACAACTCAAATCTAACATCTGATTTATCATATTTCATCCCACAAAATGGTTTGTTTCTCAGACAAAATCTCTAATTGCCCTAGCTGGCCTCAATTCTCCATCCTGTCTGTACCTCCTGAATAAACTTGTTTTTGAGATCGGGTATTGCTAAGTTTTGTCCAGGTTGGCCAGTCCTGGGACTTGAACTCAGGACCTGGGCACTGTCCTTGAGCTTCTTTTGCTCAAGGCTAGCACTCTACCATTGAGCCATTTCCTCTCTCTGCCTCTTGAGTAGCTAATTGGATATATGAGCCACCATACCTGACCTCAAAAGTGATCTTATTTTTTTTCTTTTTATGCTTGTCTTGAGGCTTGAACCTAGGGCTGGCTGCTGTCCCTGGGCTCTACCACTTGAGCTACAGTTCCACTTCCAGCTTTCTTTCTTTCTTTTTTGTTATACGGTCTGAACTCTGGGCCTGGGTGTTGTCCCTCACTCTTCATTTCAAGGCTAGTGCTCTACCTCTTGAGCCACAGCACCACTTCACGTTTTTTCTGCTATGTGGTGCTGAGGAATCGAACCCAGGGCCTCAGGCCTGCAAGGCAAGCATTCTACCACTGAGCCACTTTCCCGGCTCTTTTTTCTTTCCTCTTCTTCTTCCTCTTCTTCTCCTTCTTCTCTTCCTCCCTCTCTTCCTTCTTCTTCTTTTGTGGTTAATTGGGGATAAGAATCTGCCTGGGCTGGCTTCAAAGTGTGGTCCTCAGATCTTAGCCTCCTGAGCAACTAGGATTACAGGCATGAGCCACCAGCATGGGCTCAAGAGTAAGCCTTAAAGTATTTTTTCACATCTAAAAAAAGGGGGTGGGGTGGGGCTTCTGTAAACCTCTAGCTTAAAAGAAAGAGAACACCTAGTTCTCTTTCTGTAGATTAGGTATAGGAAACAAAAAAGCAAATAAACAAATAAAAACACCCAAATACCTTTATTCCAAATACCTCATTGCAAGGCTAAGGCCTCATAAACTCTTGACAAAGTCTCCAGTTTCATATTAGCCTACTATAAGTTTATATAAAGGAGATTAAGTCCTGCCTGATAAATAAACTGAGTCCTTAAGGTACCATCAAAAAAATGGGCACAGATATTAAAGCTGCAACAGAAAACCAACTTTAAAACATAAAACTTCCTCAGGCCAAACTGTCTCAGAGTTACAGGGTCAGAATGAAGTGCTTGTTGTACAACACTAACAGGCTATTCCTGAGCATGTTTGCTACTCAGCCTGCTAAGAATTTCCACTAGACTTTAAATTATGCTATTCATCACCGAGCAACTGAGGGCCATCTACCCGCAAGCTTCTCCCACACTTCCTCCCTGGTGTCTCAGCAAACAGAAGAGAGACCTTATACTACCACTACCATGTGAACTAAAGACAGGCAGGCTTTCACAGCCTGACCATGAAAAGGAGAAGTTTCCAAGCTGCCATTTATTCATGTGGCTCCAGCTGCATATTTTGGATGCTGAGGTGGGTGGGTTCTTGTAAACTTGCAAAGTTCTTGTAAACTTTCTTATCACAGCATACAAAATGGTTGCATAACCTGATCTGTTGTAGTTTCTCATGTTTTTCTTTAGGTGCACACACACACAACCTATCCAAGTGGAAAAATCAACCCAGACTCTGGTGAGCACATTGTCTTCAAATAAAGAGCAGAGAAAAAGAATGTTCCCCCTCCCTAAGCTTTTAACCTCCTGCGTTTTCAGTTTCATTGTGGCATTAAGAAGGCCAAACAA
The DNA here is from genome assembly GCF_000151885.1 of Dipodomys ordii. Classification (NCBI taxonomy): domain Eukaryota; kingdom Metazoa; phylum Chordata; class Mammalia; order Rodentia; family Heteromyidae; genus Dipodomys; species Dipodomys ordii. The sequence goes on from NW_012267227.1 coordinate 2,960,235, forward strand.
GTATGATTCACACCTGTAATCCTATCGCTACTCAGGAAGCTGAGATTTGAGAATTTCAGTAGGAAACCAGCTGGGGTAGGAAAGTATGACGCTCACCTCCAATTAACTAGCAAAAAGCCAAAAGTACAGCTGCAGCTTAAGTGGTAGGGCACCAGCCTTGATCAAGAAAAGCCAAGGGACAGCAGGCCCAGGCCGAGTTCTGGGACTAGTAGTAGCAGTGGGGCACATGCATGCACGCACACGCACACACACACACACACACACACACACACACACAAATGGGGGGAGCAGCAGAGACTTCAAGGAGCTCCTGTTTGATATGCTGCACAGTGAACCCAATAAGCCTTCATTAATAGTAAGGTCTGTAAAAGGCTAGAAGTTACCTAAAGAAGTTCCATTAGCATCCTTTCCACTTTCCCTACACAACCTTGACACAAAAAGAGAACACTGTATGCAACGCCAGAATAGAATCTGCTGGATTTTCCCTGGGAATCCAGTGATCAGGAGCTACAAAACTAATGCTATGCAACAAGCAGGGTTCACAGTTGAGTGAACATCAATGTACAATGAGTGGAGGTATTTCAATGCAAATAAACACTGAATATGAAGGATTAAAGGGGAAATTAATCTTTTTCATAATACAGGACACTTTTTCTTCCTCTCCCTTGCTCTCTTTTTTTAAGTCATGCACACAACTCCTGGAAGGAGTCCAATTTCCCGTGTGGTGGAGTTGTTTTATAAAAGGCAGAACATACACACTTAAGACCATGAATTTCCTCAGGATGCTAGCAACCGATATTTTGACAGCTCCTCAGAGCAGCCTCAAAAATAAGTGCTTTACTAAGTAGGGCTAGATAGACCAGTGGAAATCTCCTTCCAAACCAATCTCTTGTTTTTCCAAAACCATAGCTAGTTGGGATTGGATGGCTAAAAAAGGTCTGATATCAGCTAGGTGCTGGTGGCTCATGCCTGTAATTCTAGCTACTCAGGAGGCTGAGATCTGAGGATCACAGTTCAAAGCCAGCAGGGTCAGGAAGGTCGGTGAGACTCTTATCTCCAATTAACCACTAGAAAACTGGAAGTGGCACTGTGACTCGAGTGGTAGAGTGCTTGCTTGCCTTGAGCTGAAGAGCTCAGGAACAGTACCCAGGCCCAGAGTTCAAGCCCCACAACCACCACCACCATCACCACCACCAAGAGGTTTGGTTTCAGCCTTTGGGAGATGTTTGGATGCATTGACTGAAGAGATTTTGTTTTCAGTTTGTTTCCTTTTTTCTTTTAACTTTTTTTCTTTCTTTTTTTTGGTCATGGAGCTTGAACTCAGGCCTGGGTGCTGTTCCTGAGCTGTTTTGCTCAACACTAGTGTTAAAACATTTTGAGCCATAGCTTCACTTCTGATTTTTAGGTGGTTAACTGGAGATAAAAATCTCACAGACCAGGGCTGGGAAGGTGGCTCAGTGGTAGAGTGCCTGCCTAGCATGCATGAGGCCCTGGGTTCTATTCCTCAACACCACATAAGCAGGAAAAAAAAAGCCAGAAGTGGTGCTGTGGTTCAAATGGTAGAGCACTAGCCTTGAGCTGAAGAGCTCAGGATCAGCACCCAGGCAGAGTTCAGGCCCCACTACTGGCAAAATAAATAAATAAATAAAAATCTCACAGACCTTCCTGCTTAGGCTGGCTTTGAACTGCAATCTTCAGATTTCAGCCTCTTGAGTAACTAGGATTGCAGGCATGAGCCACTGGCACTCAGCCAGTATGTTTCTAATTGTCCCATTCAGGTGATTCTTTTGAAATACCACTGAAATAAATAAGGTGGCTTCATGCTGTCTCATCAGGCAGGTAGTTCTACCTCTTCCCAACTGGATCCTTCTGCATCCTTCCTGGCTTCTCAAACTAAAGGACAAAGTAGAAGCCCTTCCAAGTTACCCTTTCCAAAACAATAATTTACCAGTATGGACTACTCAGCTTTTCACTTGAAAAGATGTTGGATCAGAGCAGAAAATCTGTTAAAATCCTTTTGTTACATCATAGGCTTTGTATTAAACACAGGGTTCCCCAATCATCCTAATATTTTTAGGACATTTACTTCTAAAATACAAAACAAAACAAAAAAACCTGCCTGGCACTGGTAATTCACGCTGTAATCCTAGCTACTCAGGAAGCTGAAATATGATGATCAAGGTTCAAAGCCAGTCTGGGCCTTGCACCAAAACAGCCAGGAGTGGTGATGTAGATCAAGTGGTAGAGCCATAAGCAAAAAGGTTCAGGGATGGTGCCCAGGCCCTGAGTTCAGGCCCTAGAACCAGCACAAAAGAAAACAAAAACAACTTTAAATCCAAAGATTATCTCAACAAACTGTTAACATGGGCTGGGAATGTGGCTTAGTGGTGGAGTAATTACCTAGCATGCACGAAGCCCTGGGTTTGATTCCTTAGTACCACATACACAGAAAAAGCCTGTGCCTCAAGTGGTAGTGCGAAAGAAGCTCAGCGACAATGGGCAAGCCCTGAGTTCAAGTCCCGGGACTGGCAAAAAGAAAGAGAGAGAGAGACAGAGACAGAGAGACAGAGACAGAGAGAAAATGTTAACCTAATATCATAATTTTCCTAACTTCACATACAAATCTTAGAGGAAAGTAATTTTCAACATGTTTCTTTCTCTTTTGATTACTACAATGAGAAAAATGTCAAAGACCTAGAATTTTAAAAGTGTTTTTATAAATAATGTATTCAAAGATTTTTGACCCACCACATAAAGAATCCTATTATTTAAGAAAAATAAACAAATTTTGGCAGTTTAAATTCTGAGACATTAAAGCCTGAGGGCCCAGCCTTTAGATTTCTCCTGCTTTTGCTTCCGAAGGACCAGTGGGTACCAATTTTAGTACATGGAATTCCACTGTGCTGTATAGTCTCTTTTCTCCAGGGTCAGACAGTTTTATTCTGCTTCATTAACCCCTTCTTTGCTCCTTGATGGATCTTGGAATCCAGTTTCCCTGTGAGGGAGAAAAAGAAGTCTCATTATTTATTTACTTATTTATTTTTCTATTTGCAATGCAAATCTTGCTTGGTCTCCCAAATCTTCTGGTTACTGTGTTCCTGTTACATTCAGTTATCTTGCTTCAGAACTCAAGACACTTCCAAACTTCAGAGTTAGTTTCATTTTGTAAGAATGAGGAAAAAAAAAAAACAGTGGAAACACTGTATAAAGAGAAAGATATGCAAGCACAAGCCTGAAGCGGGGAGGAGGGAAGGGCTGGTATACACAGACACAAACTGAGTATTTGTCTAGAGAATCTAAGTTCCTATTTCTAATTTTATAGCTACTGTAAAAGAAGCATCTTATTTTTCAGGGTGTCTGATGCCCAGACAAAGTTTTTAAGAATACACAGTGTAATAAAGGGAAGCATTTCACACAGTGGGAAACTCATTCCACTGACCTGTTAACTGGCTGAGCATAATGCATGACCCTCCTTCACAGTGGGAAAAGCAGTTCAACTCACCCCTTGGCTGCCACACACTTTAATAGGGGGAGTGACCTGAAACAGTGGAGTAGAATCCACATGAATGCTTTGCTGACAAAGGGCCCCTATCAACAGCTTAGAAGGGTAAAGGTCATAGGCTCTGTGACTCCTCTAAGTGGTAAAAAAAAAAAAAAAAAAAAAAAATCAGGGCTAGGGGGGCTGGGAAGGTGGCTTAGTGGTAGAGTGCTTGCTTAGCATGCATGAAGCCATGGGTTCGATTCCTCAGTACCACATACTCAGAAAATGCAGGAAGGGGCACGGTGGTTCAAGTGGTAGAGGGCTAGCCTTGAGCAAAAGAAGCTCAAGGAAGTACCTAGGCCAAATTCAAGCCCCAGGACTGGCCAAAAAAAAAAAAAAATCAGTACTAAGGATGTGGCTCAGTAATAGAGCTTTTCTCTGTAATGCCCTGGGGTTGGATCCTTAGCATCAAAAAAGGAAAAAAACAAACAAAACAACCTTAATACCACTGGTTATACAAATGAGAGGTGCTTTACTAAAGTAGCCTTTGAACTCTTGCTTTTCAGAGAAACCAGGATAGAATGTGGTACACTGGTAGCAGCATTTGCAATCATCGGTTTCATGAAGAATAGCATAAGAATTTCTATCTTGGCTGGCTTGAGAAAAGAGCTTGCAATGTTCTTCCTCCCACAAAAAGCCTCAATTGAGTCAATAGTAAAGCTGATGATGCTAAAACAGAAACAATTCCTTTCAGCTTTAGCACCGCAAAAATGAAGAGACTTGGGTATACCATAAGAGTAGTCAGGAGCTGGGAAGGTGGCTCAGTGGTAGAGTGCTTGCCTTGTATGCATGAGGCCCTGGGTTCGATTCCTCAGCACCATATAAGCAAAAAGAAAAAAAGCTGGAAGTGGTGCTGTGGCTCAAGTGGTAGAGCGCTAGCCTTGAGCTGAAGAGCTGAGGGACAGCGCCCAGGATGAGAGTTTAGGCCCCACAACCGGACCCCAAAAAAAAAAAAGAAAAAAAAAACAGCAGTCAGGTATGTTATGGGCCTATATCTACATCCACTATATCTACTGCGGGGCAGTGAGCCACACGTGTTGCCATTTTTATTTGTTGAGCAATCAGGTATAACAGAGGATTGCAAAAGACCCAAGTCAAAAGACCAAGTTTCTAATCCATCCCTTTCTGGTATTAACTAGCTGGATGAACTGGAATAAGTGATACAACCTCACTGGATTTCAATGGTCTCCTTTGTCCCATTAGGGTAAAAATATATGCCCTGACTCCTGCAGAAGGAGAATGGAGAAGAATAACCTTACCATAACAAGTTCCTTTTTAAAAATTTCTTTACTTTTTTTTCTTTTTCTTTTTTTTAACTTGCTAGGCAGGTGCTTAGCTGCTGAACCAAACCTCCACCTCTTTTTCCCACTGATTTTTTTTTGTAGGTTTTGGGACTTGAACTCTGGGCCTAGGTAGGCACTAACCCTCAGCTCTTCAGCTCAAGGCAAGCATTCTATCACTGGAGCCACAGCACCACTTCTGGTTTTCTGGTGGTTAATGGAAGATCATTGCCGGGGCTGGCTTTTAACCATGATCCTCAGATCTCAGCCTTCTGAGTAGCTAGGATTATAGGCGTGAACCACCAGCCCCTGGCTCACACTGATTTTTTTTTTTGGGGGGGGGTCCAGTCGTCGGGCCTGAACTCTGGGCCTGGGCACTGTCCTTCAGCTCTTCAGCTCAAGGCTAGCACTCTACCACTTGAGCCACAGCACCACTTCCGGCTTTTTTCTTTTTGCCTATGTGGTGCTGAGGAATTGAACCCAGGGCCTCATGCATGCAAGGCAAGCACTCTACCACTGAGCCACCTTCCCAGCCCCCATACTGATTATTTTTGAGATAGGGTAGTACTTCTGACTGACATCCTCCTCTATTTTTCACAGACAGGTGTTCTATCATGCCCAACTTTTTCTGCTGAGATGGAGCCTCATGGACGTCTTTGTTTAAGCTGGCATGAAACCATGATCCTCTCATTCTAAGCTTCCCATACCTAGGATGACAGGCATATGCCAACAGCACTGAGCCTGGGTCTTACCAACGTTTTTGCTAAGAATGGCCTTGAACCATAATCTTCTTATTTTTAGCCTCCCAATTACAGGCATAAGCTATCAACATCTAGCCATTTTCTTGTTTTCTTAAGTCTCCTTCCCTTATTCTCTCCACAAGCCGGGCGCTGGTGGCTCACGCCTGTAATTCTAGCTACTCACGAGGCTGAGATCTGAGGATCGCGGTTCAAAGCCAGCCCGGGCAAGAGAGACCATGAGACTCCTATCTCCAATAAAAACCACCAGAAAAAACCGGAAGTGGCGCTGTAGCTCAAGTGGTAGAGCGCTCGCCTTGAGCTGAAGAGCTGAGGGACAGCGCCCAAGCCAGAGTTCAAGCCCCACAACCGACCAAAAAAAAAAAAAAAATAGCCAAAATAGCCTTATTCTCTCCACAGATACACCTGCATCTAGGTTTCTTCAGGATCCATTCCTAACTGATACCTTGAATGCTATCCACAACAGTCACTGTGCTGTTGACTTTAATTTGGGCTTTAGAGCAGAGGGCATTCCCAGGGATTTAGTTCTTTCATTCCCTAGGCTGCCTGGCTGGAAATCTGAACATGTGCCAGCAACTTGGCAAAAGAACTCTATTACAAGGTAAGTTTTTCTTTGTATCTTGAACATTTCCATAGTGACTGTCAAAATGGTAAGTACTGGATAAATGCTTTCATCAAATGAATTAAACAAAGAAGGCAGACCTACAAATTTTAAATCCTTTCTATTAGGGGGAATATACAGTAACCCAAACCAGCAGATATTAGATAAATACATTGTAAAAGGTGATAGTATTCAGAAGTACAAATAAGTATTGTCTCATTCAGATTTTTAGGACAAGCTAGGACAGAATTTAGAATTCCATTCAAGACTCCAGATGTCTAGCTCTCTGTATCGAATAAGTTGCTTCTATCACTCAGACAGCTACTTCTAGCCAAATAACCTTGAGGATGCTTCCTACTTACTCCTGTCCTCAATTTTTTTTTCAATTCTAAGAGAAAGCTGGAAAGTCCTGAAAGCCCTTTCCATATCAATGATACTGTACACTAAAAATAAGATGCAAATTGGAATAATTTGTTCCTGAGGCAACCTGATAAAGTGCAAAGAACAGGAAATCTACAGCCAGAAAGACTTGAGCAAAACATAACTTCTGTTAAATTTGTTTACTCAACTATAAAATCAAAGGAGAAAAAAAAACTTAAAAAAACCCTACTTGGACTGGGAAGGTGGCTGGCTTAGTGGTAGAGTGCTTGTCTAGCATGAAACCCTGGGTTTGATTCCTCAGTACCACATACACAGAAAAGGCCAGAAGTGGATCTGTGGCTCAAGTGGTAGAGTGCTAGCCTTGAGCAAAAGAAGCTCAGGCCCTGAGTTCAAACCCCAAGACTGGCAAGCAAACACACACACACACTCTCTCTCTCTCTCTCTCTCACACACACACACAAACTCTCTCTCTCTCTCTCTCTCACACACACACACACACACACACTATTGGCCAAGCACTAGTGGTTCATGTCTGTAATCCTAGCTACTCAGGAGCTAAAATCAGGGAATCAAGGTTTGAAGCCAGCCCAGGTAGCAAAGTCATGTGAGACTTATCTCTAACACCCTCCAGTATACTTTAAATCATTTCTAGATTGCTTGAGATATTGAGTACACTATAAATAGGTGTCTATTGTATTGTTTAGAATGTCTGTACATCCCTTAGTACAATCTCAAATATTTTCAATTCTTTGATAGTAAAATTCATGAATATGAAGGTCAAACATGCATATGAAAGAGCTGGAAAAAAAAGTGCTTGTTGTGCTTCTTAGTTATAGTCTAATGTCACCAGTAATCCCAGACAAGTCTTTGTTATTGTTGTTGGTAGCACAGGGGTTGAACTCAGGGCCTCACACTTGCAAGGCAACTCTTCCACTTGAGTCATGCTCCCTTCATCAGATTCTTATTAACATTTAAATAACAGTGTCGATTTTTCCCACCTTTTTTTAAAGCCTTAGTATATTAGAATATTCCAAATCCAAATTTCAGAAAACTCCAGACTGATGGTAAAAAGCACCAAATGGGACAAGTTCAGATAAAATCAACCCATACAAATAAACAAGAAGTTAAGAGTAGGCAAATTAATTTCTGGCTTCAATGATGACTTCACAAACTGAGAAACTAATAGGAGGAAAGAGAAGTAAGAGCAATAAGGAATTTCAGGCCATTCCTAGGGACTCAAAAGTTCTTCCATCCCCTCGGCTGTCTAAAAAATCCAGACATGTGCCAGGAATCTGTTGAATACTTTATAACCAAGGACTTTTTTTGTATCCCCAACATCTATCAGAGTGACTGCCACCAGCAGTGGCTCTTAAACAGACACAATCAGCAATGAAACAAGGGACCTGGGCTTCTTATGGAAAGAGGCAAACACAGTGACTACATCCAGATTACTAAAACTTTTAAGTTCTAGTTCAGCCTGGTTCTCTCAAGATTTGGGATGTGGGTAGTGAATTCAGTAATACATTACTAGATTACTGAATACAATACATTCTCTTAGTGAAGAGTGAAAAGGATTACTTTCCGTATTTCCCCAATAATTTTACATTTAGCACTTAAGGCTAAATGTGTTAAACCACATCCTCAATCACAGTGTCTAAAAGAATAACATCAAGTTAATGTGCAGCAGATAGGCAAGAAGTTACAAAAGGAAAAAGTATATGTCATTGATGCATCCATGTACATAACTTTCATTGAAATTTTCACATGTAAGCTGGGCATCCATGGCTCATGACTATAATCCTACTCAGGAGAATCTGAGAATCACAGTTCAAAGCCAGCATAGGCAGGAAAGTCCGTGAAACTCTTATCTCCAATAAACTACTCAGAAAAAGCCAGAAATGGTACTGTGGCTCAAATGACAAGAGAAGTAGTTAAAGCCCCCTTGCCAAAAAAAAAAACAAAGAAAGAAAGAAATTTTCACAAACTCCATATAAGGCATAAGGCTGCATTTGCATGAGTTTATGAAAGATATAAAGTAGAAAAAAATTCCCAGCTGAGATATAGGTTAGTAGTAGACTACCTTCCTAGCAAGCAAAAGGTCCAGGTTCAAACTCCAGCACCATCAAAAAACAAACTACAGGTGGGTACATGTGGCTCATACCTGTAATTCTAGCTACTCAGGAGGCTGAGATCTGAGGATCTTTCTTCAAAGGAAGCCTGGGGCAGGAAAGCTCATAAGACTCTTCTCTCCAATTAACCATAGAAAAGCTGGAAGTAGAGTTGTGGCTCAAGTGATAGCGCACTAGCCTAGAGTGAAAGAGCTAAGGTACTATATCCAGGCCCCAAGTTCAAGCTACAACACTGGCAACAACAACAACAACAAAAAGCACTACCTATTGTTTCCTACCAATACTTCACTTTCTCTAGCCCAGCTTTAATGATAAGAGACAAGATAGGGAGAAAGATGTTATTAAACCTTTATCTTAAGAACATTATTCCCCTCAATCCCTGTTAAGCCTTAGGAGAAAAATGAAGGCCACATATGTGATAAAGGTCGGTATTTGGGTAAAGCAAGTACTAAAATAAAACATTTTGGGGAAATATCTTAACTTTGTTTACCCAGAACATTTTCTCATACAAGCTTAGGAAGCAGATAAGAACCAAGATACAGGAAGAAGCAGAGAAAAGGGGACTCGAAAAAAGATCAAGCCATAGTGGTTTGAGAGCAAATACTGAGTATCTTTTTTCCTCCTACCACCAGAGCTTCCAGCAGTGCCTAGAGCAAGGTAAGAATGAAGGAATAGAATGCCCCAAGCAAAACCAAAGATGAGTAACATTTGAGGACTGGGAAGGTAGTTTAGTGGTAGAGTACTTGCCTAACATGCATGAAGCCAAGCCCTGCATTCAATTCCTCAGTACCACATACACAGAAAAGGCTGGTAATGGTGCTATGGTTCAAGTGGTAGAGTGCTAACCGTACCGAGGCCCTGAGTTCAAGCCCCAGGCCTGGCCAAAAAAAAAAAGAAAAAAAAGAGTAACATTTGAAATCACAAATAGTAGGGTACATCCTCAGGGCTATCAACTAAATGAAAACCAGAAGTGGCACTGTGAATCAAAGTGTTTCAAGCCCCACAGGAGGAAGAGGGGGAAGGGAAGGGGGAGGAGGAAGAGGATGAAAGGAGGAGGAGGAGGAGGAAGAGGAGGAGGAGGAGGAGGAGGAGAAGAAGAAAAAGAAGAAGAAGAAGAAGAAGAACAACAACAACAACAACAACAGGAGGAGGAGGCAGTGGAGGGAGGCGGCAGCAGCAGCGGCAGCAGCAGCAGCGGATGGCAGCATCAGAGTTCTGTGTTGAGGACTCAGACCTGTAATCCTACCTATTAAGGGCTAAAAAGAGGCTGAGATCTGAGGATCATAGTTCAAAGCTAGCCCAGACAGTTTAAAGCCCATAGACTCACCTCCAATTAACCACCAAAAAAGGCAGAAATGGAGTTATGGTTCAAGTGGTAAAGTGCTAACCTTGAGCATAAAAAGCTCAGGGACAGAGAACCTAGGCCAAGTTCAAGCCCCAGGAGTTGCATGCATGCAAACACATACACAAAAAAGGTAACCATCAGTATCATCTGACCCAGGAATCTGTGTTTTAATCTTGGTAGATTTTGCTCCCATTTGAGAAGTACTTTTCTTGAGAACAGACTTAATGGCTAGTCATTCCTAAACATACAGGGTGAGGCTGTGCTGTGCACAGGAGAGATAATGTGTACCCAATCATCCAATTCATACAATGGGAAAGCAGTAACACGAAAGCATAAACCAGGGGCTGGGAAGGTAGCTCAATGGTAGAGTGCTTGCCTTGCATGCATGAGGCCCTGGGTTCGATTCCTCAGCACCACATAAGCAGAAAAAGCCGCAAATGGTGCTGTGGCTCAAGTGATAGAGCGTTAGCCTTGAGCTGAAGAGCTGAGGGACAGCGCCCAGGCCCAGGGTTCAGGCTCCACAACCGACAAAAGAAAAAAGGAAGAAAAAAAAAGCATAAACCAGTATTAAAAAATATATATATATATGATAAAAGCAAATGGAAGCCAGGAATGGTGGCTCATTCCTATAATCCTTGCTACTCAGAATCTGAGGATTGCAATTCAAAGCCAGCCAAGGCAGAAAGTTCACAAGGCTTTTTATCTCCAATTAACCACCAAAAAGCCAGAAGTGGGGCAGTGGCTAAAGTGGTAGAGCACCAGCCTTGAGTGAAAAAGCCAAAGGATAGTCCTCAGACCCTCCGTTCAAGCCACAGAACCATATACACACACAAAAGTTGTTTTAATCTTTTTGGGTTGAATACTGAAGGACAATGTATAGATGACACTATTGCTCTTGGCACAGGCTTACCACTTCCACTGTATGGTGGAATAAGCCATATATGTCCTTTTGACTGACAAGTAGTATTTTTTTTTCTTTTTATTGCCAGTCGTAGGCCTGGGCACTGTCCCTGAACTTCTCTGTGTTCAAGACTAACACTCTACCACTTGAGCCACAGCACCACTTCCAGCTTTTTCTGTTTATGTGGTACCAGAGAATCGAACCCAGGGCCTCATGCATGCTAGGCAAGCACTTTACCACCTAAGTCACATTCACAGCCCACAAGTAACATTTTTTATTATTGTTTTGAGACAGGGTCTCACTCTATAGCCCAGGTTGACTTAATGAAATATTCCTGCTTCAGCCTTCCAGGTGCTGGGATTACAGGTGTGCACCTCCATGCCCTCCTAAGTAACAAATAACCATTTTAATGCCATAGGATCTTAAATGGAAGTTTAGAGTGAGTCACTTTCATGCCAATAACTATAGATCAAGATTTACTTGGGAAAAGCTACACTCCACTTACTGTGCCATTAAAGTTATTGATAAACGTAACTGTATTATTCTTCTAACACTAGAGAGTCACAGAACAGAGCACAAAGCCTTTTTTATTTTTTTTTTAAACAAAGTAAGACAAGATGAAAGACAAGAAGAGAAAATTACACCATCAAAGACTGCCAACTTACAGATTTTTGGATTTCCTTTGATAGGAAACTTCACGACCATTTCCTGGGGATTTTTGCAGATGAAAACAAATGGAGAATCAGATTCTTGACTCATATCTGGAAACTACAAAATATAAAAATAAAAACTTCAGGCTAGTTGGGACAAATTCTGAATTTTAAAGAGCTCAAAGGATGTCCCAGATTTCACTTTAACATTAGGCTTGAGAGTATATTCCACTTCACAAATAAAGAGAATTATGCTTAACAAAGCAGGAAGAAACCACCTTTCCACAGACTTTAATCCAGTAGTATGTAGCTTATTGTCTGCCTCTTCTGGCTTTCCATAGTGGGAACTGTGTCATAAAGATGCCTGTTACCCTCCCAGGAGAGTCAGAACTGACCTTCCTTTTCATACAGACAACTGGGAATTGGGAGATTTCAAAGGTCTTCAGGAACATTTGGCATGCTCTAGGTTCAGGTGAACTTAGAGGAAGACTTCAAAAAAAGGAAAGCTTTTGTGGAAATTCTGCCAGAAAACAGTACACACATCCCTGCTCTCCAAGGGAAGGTGATTCATTCTGAGAGGTATAGACATGCAAAAGCTGTTCTGCTGGATGAATTCCAGACCTACTTAGGGTGAAAGGTAACTAGTAGAGCAATTCTGAAAACTATTTACAAGTCTCTTTGGATCTCTTATCACAAAACAAATTTCCCTTAGTACTTACGACTTTTATTCTTTCTGTGAAACAGATACGGAACTTAAGGTAAGACTGTGAAGGCTGGGCAGTTACAATCTAAGAAAATTGGCTGGCAGAAGATGTTCCCCAGTAATGCTGAAACAATCCAAAGTTTTAATATTTCTTATCTTGGGATGTCTTTCATTTTTTGACAAATATGACTGATAGGCATCTGAGTCAGACCTAACTGCCAGAGAAATTTGCCTCCTAGTAGCTACTATCTAAGGTATGAAATTATTTTCCATTGTTATTCATCTGTTAAGAGCTAAGGGTCTAAAGTGAAAATAGAGGTTTCAATCAAGAAAACAAATTTCTCAGTAAAAATATAAATAGGCTTTGTAGGAGGGATGCAGAAAGAAAGCAATCAATAGATGAGGTTAATCTGGCTAAATTATAATATATGCAGCATGTGTGAATTACCATGGGGAAACACCTTTACAAGTAACACATGCTAGACATGAGGGAGAGAAGTAAAGAAAGTAAAATAGGCTATGTTTGGGGTAGGTTTTGGTGGGAGGGGGAATGGAGAGAATGAAGAGGGTGAATGTGGTTCAAGTACTTTATTTGTATGTATGAAAATAGAACAAATGGAACGTGCTGAAATTGTTTTAAGAAGGGGAGAGAGGGGCTGGGAAGGTGGCTCAGTGGTAGAGCGCTTGCCTTGCATGCCTGAGGCCTGGGTT
>NW_012267227.1:2975369-2975900 GCF_000151885.1 Dipodomys ordii
TTTTTTTTTTTTTTCTCTTTTTTTAAGAAGGGTCTCCCTATTCAGGCCAGTCTGGCAATCCTCCTGACCCAGACTCCTGAGCAGGCATGCACCACAAAGCCCCACAAAGATCTTTAAACCTACTTCAACAGAAGCCAAAGGAGCAGAAACTGAAATTACTATTTTTTCAGTTCTTCTGTTTTTCTTCTCATGCTTTAGAGATTATCAAGGTGGAGGACAGTGCTATTAGACTTTATAGCTCTGTTTTGCCCAAACTACAAACCATCTTAGCCATTCTTTCCCCTTTCTTCAACTTCGATAAATCTCTCTCTACTGGATCAATCCCATTAACAAACATTCTGTAATGTCTGCCCTAAAGCGAAAAAACCTCTCCAGATCCTACATCTTCCTCCAGCTAACCACCCCATTTCTCAACTTTTTTTTTTGTTTTTTGCCAGTCGTGGGGCCTGAACTCTAGGCCTGGGCGCTGTCCCTCAGCTCTTCAGCTCAAGGCTAGCGCTCTACCACTTGAGCCACAGTGCCACTTCTGGC
>NW_012267227.1:2976890-2984227 GCF_000151885.1 Dipodomys ordii
GCTCAAGGCTAGCGCTCTACCACTTGAGCCACAGTGCCACTTCTGGCTTTTTCTGCTTATGTGGTGCTGAGGAATCGAACCCAGGGCCTCATGCACACAAGGCAAGCACTCTACCACTGAGTGACCTTCCCAGTCTCTCAACTTTCTTTTCTTTTTTTCTTTTTTTTGTCGGTCGTGAGGCTTGAACTCTGGACTTGGGCACTACCCTTCAGCTCTTCAGCTCAAGGTGAGTGCTCTACAGTTAAGCCACAGTGCCACTTCCAGTTTTTTAATGTTTATTGGATATAAGAGTCTGACGGACTTTCCTGCCCAGGCTGGCTTTGAACCGTGATCCTCAGATCTCAGCCTGCTGAGTAGCTAGGATTACAAGCATGAGCCACCAGCTCCCGGCAATAGGTGTTTGTTTTTGTTTTCTTTGTTGGTCAAGGGGCTTGAACTCTGGGCCAGTGCATTGTCCCTCAGCTCTTCATCTAAAGGCAAGCGCTCTACCACTTGAGCCACAGCACCACTTCCCTTTCAACTTTCTTTTACAATAGAATTCATCAGAAAATTATCTGTCTCCCGTCTTCAACTCTATTTCTTTTTTCCTTTAATTCATGACAGCCCTATTCCTTCACCAAAATTATTCTTGTAAAGTTACTGCTGACCTCCATGGTGATAAATTTTATGGTCCACTCTCAGTTGTTGTTTTTGTTGTTATTGTTAGTGGTGGTGGTGGAGCTTGAACTCAAGGCCCAGGTGCTGTTCTTGAGCTTTTTCACTCAAGGCTTAGCACTCTAACATGTTTTTTGCTCAAGGCTAGCACTTGGAGCCATAGGTCCCCTTCCGGTTTTCTGGTGGTTAATTGGAGATAAGAGTTTCACAGACTTCTGCCTGGCTTTGAACCCCATTCCACAAATCTCAGCCTCCTGAGTAGCTAAGATTACAGGCATGAGCCACCAGTGCCTGGATCTCAGTTGTTTTAGTTGTTCAACCTGTAAAACTTGATGTTGGGCAACCAAACTTCTGTATTGCACATGCTAGTAAGGGCTCTACCACTGAGCCACACATCCTCTACCTGACAGAATTATAGCCTATCTCTTTTTTTCTTTTCTCTCTCCTTCCTTCTTTCTTTCCCCTTCCTTTCCTTCCTCCCCCTTCCTTCCTTCTATCCTTTCCTTCCTTCCTTCCTTCCTTCCTTTCTTTCCTTCTTTCTCTCTCTCTCTTTCTCTTTTCTTTTCTCCCCCCCTCACTCTTTCTTTCTTTTCTGTGTGTCCATCTTGGGACTTGTACTCAAGGCCTGGGTGCTATCCTTTAGCTTTCTTGTTCAAGGATAATGTTCTACCACTCGAACCAGAGCTCCACTTCCAGCTTTTTTGGTGACTAACTGGAGGAGGTAAGTGTCTCACTGACTTTCCACTCAGGCTGGCTTCAAACCATAATTCTCAGATTTCAGCCTCCTGCATAGCTAGGAGCTAAGGCGTAAGCCACTAGTACTGGCTTGCCTCTCTCTCTTTCTTTGACCTCCAGAATATCATTCCTCTTCCTGGTTTTGTTACTATGCTGGCTGTTCCATATCTCTGTGGCAGGGGTCAGGACTTCAATCTCTTCTTTTTCTACATTTACAACTCCTTCAGCCTCAAAGTGAAAAATATCTATCTGTAGCCTGGTGCAGGTGACTCATGCCTATAATCCTAGTTACTCAGAAAGCTGAGATCTAAGGATCATGGCTCAAAGCCAGCCCAAGCAATTAAGTCCCTAGGATTCTTTTTTTTTTTTTTTGCCAGTCGTGGGGCCTGAACTCTGAGTCTGTGCGCTTGTCCCTCAGCTCTTCAGCTCAAGGCTAGCACTCTACCACTTGAGCCACAGTGCCACTTCTGGCTTTTTCTGCTTATGTGGTGCTGAGGAATCGAACCCAGGGCCTCATACATGCAAGGCAAGCACTCTACCACTGAGCTACCTTTTCAGCCCAAGTCCCTAGGATTCTTATCTCTAATTAGGCACCAAAACAGACAGAAGTAGGACTGTGGCTCCAGTGGAAGAGTACCAGCTTTGAGCAAAAGAGCTCAAACCTTAGCCCCAAGTTCATATAGCTAGGAAAAGCTAGAAGTGGAGGCATGGCTTTAGCTTTGAGTAAAAAACTGAGACTAAGAGGCACTTAGTTCAAACCCCAGTACACACACAAAATAAAAGAAGAAAACAAAACAAAACAAGCTGGGCACTGGTGGCTCACACCTGTAATCTTGGCTACTCAGGAGGCTAAGATCTGAGGATCACAGTACAAAGCCAACTTGGGCCAGGAGCTGGTGGCTCACACCTGTAATCCTAGCTACTCAGGAGGCTGAGATCTGAGGATTGCAGTTCAAAGCCAGCATGGGCAGGAAAGTCCATGAGACTCTTATCTCCAATAAACCACCAGAAAACTGGAAGTGGTGCTGTAGCTCAAGTGGTAGAGCGCTAGTCTTGAGCTGAAGAGCTGAGGGGCAGCACCCAGGCCCAGAGTTCAGGCCCCATGACTGGCAAAAAAAAAAAAAAAAGCCAACTTGGGCAGAAAAGTCTGTGAGACTCTTCAATAATCTACTCAGAAAAAGCTGGAAGCGGCATTGTGACTCAATGGTAGAGCACTAGCCTTGAGCACAAAGAGGCCCAGGGCCCAGGCCCAGTGTCCATGTCCCTGCTCACAGAGAGCTAATCCCAAGGGCACAATACCTACATGCCATACCCATACATGTGCTAAACAGCTAATGGCAGGGCTGAGTTCTGTGACCCCACTTCATTTCAGTTGTGGCTCATGTGACTTCAGAGGTAAGGAAAGGAGATATCTGAGGCTTCTCCTCCAATCCCAAACCTAAACATCCATATACAGCAGCATCTAAAATAAATGATTTCTGAGTTCAAGCCCCAGGACTGGGGAGAGGAGGGAAAACAAAACATTAAGATCAGTGTTCCCAGTTGAATTTAAAATCCAGGTTCTTTGGAAGACTCATTTTTCCAGTACTATCAATGACCTTTAGGGGCTACAAGAAACCAAGGTGAGGAACAAAGCACTGGAGCAAAGAAAAAAAGGCCTGTGTACTGGGAGCAGCCATTAGTTCACCTTATCAACTACACTAAGTCAAGTCAGCTTGGCAGAGCCTCAGTTCCTCCACAGGGGCCTAGACACCTAGGAGCACATTCCACACTAACAAGTCAGGGGTGTAACAAAGAAACCTTTGTTTTGAGAGTCCAAAGACAGAAATACCGCTGACCCAGAAAGAGTAAAGTAAGAATAGGTTGGTGAAGAATGTGGATAAGATCTGATGCCACAGCAGTTTAAGGAAGATAGTAGGCTAATGATACTGATGTGGCATAATAAATGATCATGGATATGTTAGGGAATAACAATTCTAAAATCAAGTAAACATCCAAATTTAGTTAATTAAAAAAAAAAGACTCAGTTTGTTGGTATTCATAAAGCTGTCTATCACCTGCTTTCTAGCCTGAGGAGCTGGGCCTATCCTTCTTTCATGCCTCATAAGTTTCATAGCTGTCTAACATAACAGGTAATTAACTACTAAACAGCCATTTTCTTCTCCACCCAAGGGAAATTGTTCACCAGTCATCTAGAAAACATTTCTTTTGCCATTTTCATAAGAGAAGAAGAAAAGGTTAGTATTTTTTCGGCAGCCATTACTAAGATTTAGAGCCAATCAGGCAGTTTTGCCCAAATCTGAAAGCCTCTACTTAGTTCTTGCACTACAATGATCAATAATGCCAAACGATGTCACTCTTCACAACAAATCCCCAGATGACCTATATATCTTCTAGCTGTCTTCAGAAGGAAGACTAACAGCTAAAGCAAACAGTTAAAAAATAACTCACAGGTGAAGAATGTGTACACACCGCAGGTTTTCTTGGCTTGAATTTTAGGGAACTAGATAGGACAAGCAATCAGGCTCTGGAATCTAGTTAGCTGAAAACTGACTCCAAGATCAAGGTGATAATACTCAGAATGAGAAGGAAGTGAGTGTGACAAAAGACTGAGGCCACAAACACAACAGATCCAAAGAGGCACTTCCTGAAAGCAGCTGTGTTCTCAGATAAATGGCTCTCCTTTACACTTTTCTTCAAAGCAACTCAAGGTATTCACAGGATAACTATGCTGGGAGATAAAAGTATTCTATTCTTGTAGCAGGATAGTATACTAATCATGATACTCTGAATGCATGGACTAGATGACTTCTATAGCTGACCATAGCTGAATAAAGCTGTCAGCTACCCCAAAGTCAGATAGCTGAACTTTCATATGCCAGTACCTAACTGGTGCCAGATGCCCAGTATCAAGGAGGAGACAGGAGAGAGTATACTGGGATAATGGGAGACAGAGGGAGAAAGAGAACAAGAAGAAGAGAGCAAGAAAGAGAGCATGAGCAAGCATAAGAGAGAGAGACAGACAGAGAGAAGCAGACTGCCTCTGAGGATTTGAAGGAAAGAAAATTTACTTCTCATGGGATGGGATCCCAAAAGACTTTCTTAAAAGATGGCATTGAATTAACCTTGAAAAAATAGTAATAAATAGTATCATTTTTTATGTGCTATCATGTGCCATGGTGATTATATGTTATTTTTTTAACTTTACAACAAATCTAAGTAAGATATAATTACTCTCTTGTAGAGATGTGCCAGCCAATGAGCAAAAGTATCAGATAACAAATTCAAATCCCAGTCTCCCACCAAAATGAAACAAACTGAGAGTTAAAATAACTTCTGGCCAGGTGCCAATGGCTCCCTCCTGTAATCCTTGCTACCCAGGAGGCTGAGATCTGAGGATCGAGGTTCAAAGTCAGCCCCGGTAAGAAAGTCTGTGAGACTTTTATCTCCAATTAACCACCAGAAAACTGAAAGTGGCCTTGTGGCTCAAGTGGTACAGCGCTAGCCTTGAGCTAAAGAGCTGAGGGACAGTGCCCAGGCCCAGAGTTCAAGCTCCACGAATGACAAAATAATTTGTGTAATGTTGGTCAATAAATAGTAAAATTAGGCTTTTGCACTTCAAGTGGCCTTCCTTAGGTAGCAAGAAAGCATAATCCAAGGAGAGTATTCAATGTAATTAAAGGCATTGTTGGTAATGTGGGGCCTGTGTGGATGACAGTAGCAAGCCAGCTTATTGAAGGAAGTGAGTGAAGGAGAAGCAGGGAGTATGAATGGAGAGGTAGGTGTGGTCAGATGATAGATGACTTTGAATGATAGGCTACAAAGGTCACATCTATTTTTGGTGGTGATGGTGGCGAGTTGTAGAGTGGGGGGCTGTGGAATGGGGAGGAAAGCCTTGAAGGTTTTTATGAGGCAATAACTGATAAAGAGCCTTGCCAGAGGAAAATTCATTGCCAGTAAGGTGAAAGATGGATTGAAGTGCAGAGATTCTGAAGATATCTTTTAGGATGATGCCAGTGGAATTAGACAAGAGAGAAATGTTTAATGTAGGTAGAAGCAATCAATTTATCTTTTAACTTAAAGTAAACAAGGGATTTCAGGAAGAGGTCTCCTTGAGCTGGAAAAATGTGCTGTGGCCTTGCAGTCTGCTTGCACTCTTGTTCAACCCTGTTCATTTATCATCCAGTCTACTGCACCATAAAAGTGACAAATATCTCCTAAGATTCAGAATATGATAAGCATGCATTTAGTTTGTATTATTGACTGCTTGTCACTGAAATAGGGTGTGGTATTGCATAACCTTAATCGTAGTAATCAAGAGGCTAAGGCAGAAGGATTTCAAGTTCCAGACAAACCTGGGCTACAATAGTGAGTTCTAGGCCAGTATGGGTTACATAGCAAGACCCTCTCTTGGCCGGGTGGCAGAGGGGGAGGGAGGGGAGAGACTGGATATGGTCCTGTACATCCGTAAGCTCAGGTACACAGGAGGTGGTTGTGAGGACTGCAGCTCCAGGCCAGCCTAGGAACAAAGTTAGCAAAGTCCCCAATCCCAACAAAGTAGGTTGGGCATCTTGGCTCTTGTCTATAACCCCAGTTACTGGGGAGGCATAGAATAGAGGAAAGGGTCTGAGGAGACTCTACCCAAAAAATAGGCCGGTGATGGGCTGGGAAAGTGGCTCAGTGGTAGAGCGCTTGCCTTGCATGCCTGAGGCCCTGGGTTCGATTCCTCAGCACCACATAAGCAAAGAAAAAAGCCAGAAGTGGCGCTGTGGCTCAAGTGGTAGAGCACTAGCCTTGAGCTGAAGACCTGAGGGACAGTGCCCAGGCCCAGAGTTCAGGCCCCACAACCGGACCCCCCCCCCCAAAAAAAAAATAGGCCGGTGCTAGTGGCTCACGCCTGTAATACTAGCTACTCAGGAGGCTGAGATCTGAGGATCGCACTTCAAAGCCAGCCCGGGCAGGAAAGTCCATGAGACTCTTATCTCCAATAAACCACTAGAAAACTGAAGTGGCGTTGTGGCTCAAGTGGTAGAGCGCTCGCCTTGAACTGAAGAGCTGAGGGACAGCGCCCAGGCCCAAAGTTTAAGCCCCACAACCGACAAAGAAAAAAAATAATAATTAAACAAAAGACCCCTCTTTGTAAATAATGTAATAGGCTAATAAAAAATAAAATAGTAAGCAAACAAACAAAAAGGCTGGGGATTTAACCCAAATGATAAAACAGAAGGTCCTGAGTTCAAGCTCCAATACCATCAAAGATTTTGGATCCAGAGTTTCCATACAAGTTCCATGCCTTCTAGTATTTTTATCTGTCCTTGGTGTATGTGTGTGCCCCATCCTGGGACTTGAACTCAGGGACTAGGCATTTCCCATAGTTTTTTCCACTCAGAGCTGGTGCTCTATCACTTGAACCACAGACCCCATAATTTGGTAGTTAATTAGAGATAAAGAGTCTCATGGACATTTCTGCCCAGGTTGGCTTCAAACCACAATCCTCAGATCTCAGCTTGCTAAGTAGCTAGGAGTACTGGAGTGAGCCACTGGCCCCCCACTTGTCTGTCTTATTTCTCTCTCTCCTCTCCAGGGTCTCACTATGCAGTGATGTAATTCTTCTGCGTCAGCATTAACTTTGCACTATCCATACTCAATAATCTTAGCTGCTGCTCTTAAAAATAGTTATCTTGGGCTGGGGGGTGTAGATGAATACCACATCATTTGCATAGCATTGTGAGACTCCAGGTTCAATCCCCAACATCATAAACAAAGGACAACAACAAAACACAGTTAATTTTCACTTCTTATTTTTATATGGTTGATAACATACTTATATTTTAGATAGCTGAGAGAAGAACAAGGCAGATTTATGTTTCTTTTAGTATTTCAAGTGGTCTCTGACTTACAGTAGGTACCATGTTGGATAAATATAAGAAAATCTTTTTTTTTTTTTT
>NW_012267227.1:2985332-2988073 GCF_000151885.1 Dipodomys ordii
GCCTAAGCATACACGCATACACATACCTTAAACCATTTTCAAATGGGTACTTGATGGTTTGTTTTTGCAGTGTTCAGGATTGAACCCAAGGCACTGTACTTGCTAGGCGTTTTACCATGCGTGCTAAATCCCCAACCCAAGATAGCCTGCTCTGGCCTAGAAACTCTAGTAATCTTTCTAGTCTTCATTAGAATTCTGAAGACACATTCTCTATCTTACTCAAGTGAACTGTGATTTTAAAGAATTGCTTGCAGGCCAGGCACCAGTGGCTCACGCCTGTAATCCTAGCTATTCAAGAGGCTGAGATCTCAGGATCACGGTTCAAAGCCAGCCTGGGTGGGAAACTCCATGAGACTCTTATCTCCAATAAACCACTACAAAACTGGAAGTGGTGCTGTGGCTCAAGCAGTAGAGTGCTCACCTTAAGCTGAAGAGCCCAGGGACAGTGCCCAGGCCCAGAGTTCAAGCACCAGGACTAACCAAAAAAAAAAAAAACTAGGTGGTAGTGACATACATTTTTTTCTCTTTGTTGGACTTAGATAGTAGCCTTCAAGATCCCTTACGAGTCTTCTGAAGTCTATAGTTGGTAGATTTTCTCAGTACAACAGAGGGGACATTTTTATTTTTTTTCTTGCAGTGCTAAGAATAAAACCCAGGCATCACATATACTATCACTGAGCTATAGCCCCAAGTGCACACATATTTTAAAAGGCACTTGTGGCTCATGCTTGTAATCCTAGCTATACAGGAGGCTAAAATCTGAGGATCAAGAATCAAACTAGCCCAAGCAGGAAAGTCCTTAACAATCTTATTTCCAATTATGCACCAAAAAGCCAGAAGTGGAGATGTGGCTCAAATGGTAGAGCATTAGCCTTGAGAAAAAAAAAATAAGGGACAGAGCCCAGGTCCTGAGTTCAAGCCCCAAGGACCAGCACATGTGGAAAAAAAAAAAAAAAGTAATTGGTTGAAGATATGGCTTGAGGTTAGAGTACTCCCCTAGGAAGTGGTAGGCCCTAAGTTCAAGCCCCAATACACACACACACACACACACACACACACACACACACGAAGACGAAGATGGAGCAGAGACAGACAGAGACAGAGACACAGAGAAATTGAAGGACTTAGCATTTTCAATGTTAATGCCTGGATTGACTATTGACTATTCCTTCATTTTCTAATTTCTCACTTCTTAGACTCACAGAAGATCCATTAGCGAAAGAAGCTGATGATTTCAGCACACTGAGTACTACTTATAATCTTCCTGAAGATCTCTGTGGTTTAGATGCTCTTACAAAAATAGAACAAGTAATAGTCTTTTCTGTACTAGAAAACAGCAGTTCTATTGCTGGTGTCAATTACTGTCAATAGGGACCCAGTAGAATCATAATTCTGCCTAATTCCTTGAAGATAGGTGCTTACTATTAGAAAAACCATGCAATCAAATGAACTAAAGGGTCAGAAATTTGGCAGAAGAGGAATGGATTCAGTTCAGAAGAAAGAGAATGATCAATAACCTTGGAGATTTCAGACAAATCAGATTTTCCTTGGAAGGCAGAGATATAAATAGCACAAACCCAACACAGACACACAGAAACAAAAGCCACCAACCAACTCAACTTTGTTTGAAAACTTGTTAGGTCTAGAGAACTGTTCACAACCACAGCTGCTAATGGTTATGGATTTGGCAATCAAAATGTCTTTTAGAAAAAAAATAAGTTTTAACTGCCTTACTATTGAGGTTACAGACCACAGCCTTGATGCATTGTTGCAGTCAACATCCTCCCTGCTGATTTTGAGAGCTTACATCTGCTGTTGGCAGATAAAATACTGGCAAACAGCATGGGTTCCTTCCAGAGGCTATAGGAGAAGCTTTAAGGAAAGGACTCTCATCTACCTTTCTTCTATAGTCTTATCCATGTCTGCCCTGTCTAGGTCCCCTTATATTACTCAGGATGGCTGAGGATCTGGTGGCATTTTACTGTATTGGCACAAATTATGCATGCTGGCCAAACTTGTATTAAAAGATAAAAGGAATACAAGTTCTTAGCTTAGGGAAAAGCATGCTAAACACATCTTTTTTTTTGTAAAGCCATTTATAGTATAGTGTACTTGATTCTAAAACTCACATGAACAAAAAACTCTTTTTTCTTTAAAGAGTAGTAAATGATCACAATATGCCAGAAATAGTGAAGACTTAGTGTATTTTAGTTTGGCAGAGACAGGCTAAGAAAGTGAGGTCAGAAGTAAATTGCTAGGCTGAGAATGTGGCTTAGTGGTAGAGTGCTTGCCTGGCATGCATGAAGCTCTGAGTTCGATTCCTCAGCACCACATAAGCAAAAAAAGCCAGAAGTGGTGCTGTGCCTTAAGTGGTAGAGCGCTAGCCTTGAGCTGAAGAGCTGAGGGACAGTGCCCAGGCCCAGAGTTCAGGCCCCATGACCAGACCCAAAAAAAAAAAAAGCTCAAGATATGAGTTTAAGTCCCAGTACAGGCACAAAAATGGTAAGAGGGAGGGAGAGAGGGAAGGAAGGAAGGAGGGAGAAGAAGGAGGGATGGCTCAAGTTGTAGAACACTTGACACATACAATAACAAGTCCCCAGATTCAATCCCAAATACTGCAATGCATGAGCATGAGCCTAAGCATACACGCATACACATACCTTAAACCATTTTCAAATGGGTACTTGATGGTTTGTTTTTGCAGTGTTCAGGATTGAACCCAAGGCACTGTACTTGCTAGG
>NW_012267227.1:2988263-2990280 GCF_000151885.1 Dipodomys ordii
AAAAAAAAAAAAAAGAACAAAATAAATGTGGTCCAAGTCACATAGGAAGTTAATTTTGGTTGAAATAAAAACAATCAGATGAACACTGGTTCACAAAGAGAACATAACTTAGCTAGGTGATAAGAAATAAAATGTTGTACAGGGTGCCAGTGGTTCATGCCTGTAATTCTAGCCACTGAGGAGGCTGAGATATGAGGACAGAAGTTCAAAGCCAAACTGGGTAGGAAAGTCTGTGAAACTCTTTTCTCCAATAAACCACGAAAATACTGGAAGCAAAGTTGTGGTAGAGTGCCAGCTATGAGTGAGAAAGATAAGGCCCTGAATTTAACCCCCAGTATCAGCATGTGTTCACTACCACCACCACCCGCCTCCCACCACACAGGAAGTGGGTCAGGTATATAGCAACTGCTTGATACTCAGAAGCCATGTATATACACACACACATATATATACACACATATACACACACACACACATATGCAGAGATTAAAGGCTCTGAGAAGTTTCAGGGTAACAAACTGGCTTAATGCAAAGGTAACTGTCAGATCTATGTATGTATGTTTGAGGGAACAACTATGCCATGAAACATTTTGGAAAATGCTAGTAAAAGGATTTTGCTCCTCAACTCTTACTTCTTCAGAAACAATGTGGTAGAACATTTGCCCTAGAGAATTACAGAGGTTGTATAATAATAACATACAAGGTGACTCCCCTTCTCACATCACAGAACTCCAGCTCAGAGACAGATGGATGATTAGCAAGGATGATCTAGATGTTTTCCAAAAGGCAGCCAAATACCAAAGCTACAATATTGTTGTTGTTGTTGTTGTACTTTGGATTGAATTCATGGCCTTGTATATACTAGCAAGCACTATATTACTGAGCTACATATCCAGCCTCCAAAGCTATGACCTTTAAAAGTCATAACATCTATAACCAAGAAGTAATACCAAGATATGGCTATTGTCCATTCTAAATATTCATATGCTACCCCAGATGATGGGAAATGTCAAAGAAAAGCTGATGATCATGGGGAAATAGTATGGGATTCCTGTGCTCAATGAAGCATTTTGGTAGATTCTAATATCATACATAAGGAAAATTTATAAGGAGAGTTGCCAGGACCTCCAGCTGGGAACATATGGGAGGATTCTTACATTTTTACAGGCTGCTTTCAGCAATTCAAGACATAAAACATAATATAAGCTCATGGAAGAGCATCATGCTGACCTCCAAGAGGGTTATCCCTGATAAAGCAAAAAATCTATGTTTTGTTAGATTTGTAATTCTTATAAACCTCACAGTACTCACACACATTAAAATTGCAGCTTCCTATCCTCTATACAATCTGGGGTAGAAATAAGATTGGTTCACTGTCCAAAGATTGAAATCAAATCATTTGACCTTGTATCAGGTAGCACTTCGCTTGACTGAAAAATGAGAAAACACAGCAAAGCCCCTTGCCAAAACCACTGTCCAAACCAGATGCAGCTGGGTTCTCTTTTACAATGCAAAGACAACATGAAAAGAACAAAATGCATTAAGTTAGACTAAGCTATTAATGACTGAGTCTCTAAAACTGTAAAGCCTACACTAATGAAGCACTTCTGTAATTATTTGTCCTAGACTACAATAAAGGGTGGGGGGTGGGGAGAAAGACAGAGGGAGTGGCTTCGTGGTAAAGCACTTGCCTAGCAAATGTCAAGCACAAGTTTTGAACGATAGACCAGGAAAAAATGCAAATTAATCTGGAAAACAAAGCATTTACCAAAAAAATTAAGTTGAAGTACATGCAATGCACACTGCCTAAGGTGCCTGTACAAAGAATAGGAAAAACATTGTTAGATAAGACTTGCTCTGCTTCAAGGAAATTTTAGGGCTGGGAAGGTGGTAGAGCTCAGTGGTAGAGCGCTTGCCTTGCATGCATGAGACCCTGGGTTCAATTCCTCAGCACCACATAAGCAAAAAGAAAAAAGCTGGAAGTGGCGCTGTAGCTCAAGTGGTAGAGTGCTAGCCT
>NW_012267227.1:2991200-3010195 GCF_000151885.1 Dipodomys ordii
GCTGTGGCTCAAGTGGTAGAGTGCTAGCCTTGAGCTGAAGAGCTGAGGGACAGTGCCCAGGTCCAGAGTTCAGGCCCCACGACCGGACCCAAAAAAAAAACAAAAAACAAATATGTACACTTATTACATGCACAGTCTCAATGTGTCACAGTCACGCCTATAATCCTAGTTACTAAGGATACTGAAATCTGAGGATCAAGGTTCAAAGCCAGCCCGAGCAGGAAAGTCCAGGAGACTCTTATCTCCAATTAACCACCAGAAAGCTGGAAGTGGTGCTATCTTTGAATGACAAAGTTCCCGAATAGGGCCCAGGTTCAAGCCCTACAACCACCACCACCAACAACAAAAATTAAATCTCAAACACATTCACCAATCATGAGTTCAATATCCTGGACTGAATGCTTCAGAAAAAGCAGTAACAGGCATCTGCCAAGGACAAGTAGTCTCTACTTACCTGCTCCTTAAATTGCTTCTGGGACAAGCACTCAATTAGGTCTACACATCCCAGAAGACAACCTGATGGATAGTCATTTGGAAATTCCACATCTGCATCAAGAATAAGAAAAGGATTGGATAAATTTCCTTCTTTGTGACCCTGAAATGCAAGAATCTGTTTTCAATTCTGAATAACTTTTTCCATTATCTCTTTGTAGACATAAGGAAAGCAATGAGGTTTTTATTTGGCACAACTCAATGTATTTTGGCAAAAGAAAAATACAAACAAAAAAAAAAACTAGTCAGAGGCTTGTTTTGTCTTCTATCCACATGTTAAGGTAGGGAATTTTTTCCTTTAGAAAAGTTCTTTAGGGGCTGGGAATGTGGCTTAATGTTAAGAGTGTTTGACTCAAATTCATGAAGAAGCCCTGGGTTCGATTCCTTAGTACCACATATACAGAAAAAGCCAGCAGTGGGCTATGGCTCAAGTGGTAGAGTGCTAGCCTTGAGCAAAAGAAGCTCAGGGACAGTGCCCAGGCCCTGAGTCAAGCCCCAGGACTGGCAAAAAAAAAAAAAAAAGTTCTTAATACCATCAAATTTGAAGGATGCTACAAGTTCATACTAAACAAATCCTACTATATTCAGCTGAATCAGACTGAGGTTTGGTGATGGGTTTTAGAAACAAAGAAAGGTAACTATAAGAGGAAAACCATTAAAATGTGGGGGGGAAAACACAACAAGAGAAAGATTGTCAGAACACACATTTAAAATAAGCCAGTCATATCAGTCAAAACAAATATGTTTTTAAGAAAGCATTCATTTTTGACACCTAGTGATTAGTTTAGCCTGGTTTCTTTTAAAGATAGTTCTATAATTATGCTTTCTTGCCTGGCACTGGTGGCTCACACCTATAATCCTAGCTATTCAGGAAACTGAGACCTGAGGATCACTGTTCAAAGTCAGCCTGTACAGGAAAGTCTATGAGACTCAAGCACCAGCCTTAAACAAAAATGCTAAGAGACAGTGCCTAGACCCTGAGCTCAAGTCCCAGGACTGGCACACACATACATACACAAAAATATGCTTCCATTCTGCCTTCAAAACAGATGTATGATTTGGATAAAGGGAAAGATACAGGTAAGAAGGTTTTGGGTTTTTTTTCCCCAGGACTTAAAGGGGGTGATTACTAAAATTCTATGCTTAATTCTATGCTTGATTTATTCATATCTGACAATAGGTGTCAATATGGTTCATTATTTACTAAAAAAGATTCTTGGCTGGGCACTGGTGGCTCATGCCTGCAATCCTAGCTACTCAGGAAGTTAAGGTCTGAGGATCACAGTTCAAATCCAACCTATACAAGAAAGTCCATGAGACTCATGGCCAAAACTGTAAGTGGCATTGTGACTCAAAGTGGTAGAGCACTTAGCCAAAGCTCTACTTCTGCAATCCTCAGATCTCAGGCTCCTGAGTAGCTAGGATTACAGGTGTGAGCCACCAGCACCAAGCTAGTTAGGTGATTTCTGGTATTTGAAACATACTTTTATTTGTACTCTTGAGATAATAAATGGTTTGAACAGCTGCCTATGATTTTCCCCTGACAAACTAATAAACATGTTAAAGGTTTAAAAGTTCCCT
This sequence comes from Dipodomys ordii, assembly GCF_000151885.1. Taxonomy (NCBI): domain Eukaryota; kingdom Metazoa; phylum Chordata; class Mammalia; order Rodentia; family Heteromyidae; genus Dipodomys; species Dipodomys ordii. The sequence continues at coordinate 2,993,274 of NW_012267227.1, forward strand.
TCAGCCAAGATAAGGTCACAGGAAGAAAGAGTGAAGAAGATGAATGTTAATCAATGACTTTTCTCTCCAGAATAAAACAAAGGAGAATGCATGACTGTTACCTTTCCCACGAAGAAGTCGATAGGTAGCCTGGAGTTCTGAGACTTCTTGAGGGGAGGGTTTTTTGCCTGTGGCTGCTATCCAAAGTCGTCCTCGGTGGGGGGTGTACCAGGATCTGCCCTCGACCCTTAAACAAATACAAATTTAGTAGGAAGAATCTAAATTCCACTTTCCTGGAAGAGGAAACATAATATACAACAAACACTATGCCTCACCAAGAGGCAATGTTTTGTGAAAAACACTTTTGTCACATAATACCTTTCCCTTGAGGATGAACCCTGTTCTTTAATTTCTCTGGTCAGCAGAACAAAGACAATTATTTACTACTTGACAGCTGATTTCAGACCTGGAATTTTCACTTATATTGGGACTTCCAAAATCCAAACTTTTGTTTTTAAGGTATCCAAATTGACATACAGGTAAGAAAAATCTTGTTCTTCAAGTGGAAAGTTAATTCTTTCCCTGAAGATTTGTTAATCTATCATCCAATGTAAGAAAGTCCTTATGCACACCTCACCCCCAAGAATGGTATTTGTAATTACCATTTAATAGAATTCAAGTAAATGAAAATAAACTTTGCTACCACACCTGTGTGTATATAGGGTTCTGTTCAATGTGGAAAATGAAACAACTTAGGTAGTTTGAAAGAATCTTTATGTATCATTATCTTGCCCATGTAGTTGAAATCCCTCTGTACAGTATTTTCACAATAAAAAAAAGAATCTTTATGTAGAATTAACAATACATTCAAGAGAATTTAATTACTTTGCTATTTAAAATTTTTTTTTATTGGTCTTACAAAGGTGATGTACAGAGTGGTTACAGTTTTATAAGTCAGGTAAAAAGTACAATTCTTTTTGGACAGTGTCATTCCCTTGTTCTCTTTTAGTATTTGCATTTTTTTTTTTTTTTTGGTCAGTTGTAGGGTTTGAACTCTGGGCCTATGCACTATCCCTGAGCTCTTCAGCTCAAGTCTAGCACCCACCTATTTTACAACTTTTTTTTTTTGATCATGGGGCCTGAACTCTGGGTATGGGTGCTATCCCTCAGCATTTCAGTTCAAGGCTAGTGCGCTCTACCACTTGAACCACAGTGCCATTTCAGGTTTTCTGAGTGGACTATTGGAGATAAGAGTCTCAAGGCCTTTCCTCCCCAGGCTGGCTTTTAAACAGTGATCCTCAGATCTCAGCCTCCTGAGTACCTAGGATTACAGGTGTGAGCCACCACACCCGGCATTATTTTACAACTTTTTAAGAACTACCAAAGACACTTCTCTTCACCTCCTACAATAATTACATGGAATACTGTCATAATCACAGATACACTTTTTCTATTGTTTGTTTTTGGTCAGTTGTGGGCTATGAACTCAGAACCTGGGTGCTGTCCTGGAGCTATTTTATTCTCTTTGGTTTTTTTTGGGGGTCCAGTCGTGGGGCCTGAACTCTTGGTCTGGGCGCTGTCCCTCAGCTCTTCAGCTCAAGGCTAGCACCCTACCACTTGAGCCACAGCACCACTTTCGGCTTTTATTTCCTGATTATGTGGTGCTGAGGAATCGAACCCAGGGCCTCAGGCATGCAAGGCAAGCACTCTACCACTGAGCCACCTTCCCAGCCCCGGAGTTATTTTATTCAATGCTAGTGGTCTACCACTTGAGCCACAGTGCTACTTCCAACTTTTTGAATAGTTTATTGGAGATAAGAATCTCACAGAAAGCTGGGAGCACCGGTGGCTCAAGCATATAATCCTAGCTGTTCGGGAGGCTGAGATCTAAGGATAGCAGTTCAAAGCCAACCCGGGCAGGAAAGTCTGTGAGACTCTTATCTCCCATAAACCAACAGAAAACCAGAAGTGGTGCTGTGGCTCAAGTGATAGAGTGCTAGCCTTGAACTGAAGAGCTGAAGGACAGTGCCCAGGCCCAGAGTTCAAGCTCCACGACAAAAAGAAAAAAAAGAAAAAAGAAAAGTCACACAGAGTTTCTTGCCCAGGCTGGCTTCAACTGCAATTCCCACATCCCAGTCTAGGGAGTCTAGGGAGTAGGTAGGATTACAGGCATGAGCCTAGCCAAAAGATTCTTAGCTCTAAGAAGCCAGCAAAAAGCTAGAAGTGGAAGCACGACTCAAGTAGTAGAGCGCCAGCAGTAAACAAAAAGGCCAAATGAGAACACAAGGCCCCGAGTTCAAGTGTGGCTGACACAATAGGAAAAAAAGTTACTGGGTAGTATGAAAAAAAGAGTTACTGAGTAGTGCAGTCACCCAATGTATTTCCGTGGGATTAGTTATAGGATAGTTATAGTTCTTTTCAGTAAGAAAAATCTTAGTAACAGATATCCAAAAATAAGATGAGACAAGTGTGAACATTCTGATTCTCTTAACAGAAGGTAGGTTGTTTACTTTTCTCCATTGGAAAATGGAGACGCATAAACTGCAGAGAATCGAATGAGAGAACAGACATCTGAAAGCATGGTTGTCTTGGAGCAAAACCAGATTCACACACATATTTCAAAGTCAAAGCAAGAAAGTCTGATTTCAATAGGAGAGGAAAACTACAGTGTACCTTAGTCAAGGAGGGAAATGAAAGCAAATAGTTCAATTACCACTGTAGAAATGGCTGGTCCTAAGTGCTCATAATTGTTATTTCCAGAAAGCAGGGAAATGACTGTGAGGTTTGAGCAAAGGAATGCAAAGAGAACTTAACAAACCTGAATAATTTTAGTTCTGTCTTTGTCACTAACTAGCTATGTGATTCTGAGCAACCTACTATACATTGGCTTGCCTCAGGGTTTTCATTTGTCAGACTGTGATACTAGGCTAATCTGGTTTAGGGAGCTACTATTTTAGAAATTAAAATTCTAGGCCAGGAGTCTGTGGTTCATGCCTATAATCCTATCTGCTCAGGAAGCTGAGATCTGAGGATCACAGTTCCAAGCCAGCCCAGGCAGTAAAGTCTTTGAGACTTGTAGCTCCAATAAAACACTAGAAAACTGCAAGTAGTGCTATGGCAATTAGCCACCAAAAAGCTGAAAGTGGAGCTATGGCTCAAATGGTAAAGTGCTAGCCTTAAGTGAAAAAGCTAAGGGACAGCACCTAGGCCCCGAGTTCAAGCTCCAGTACCGGCACTAAAAAAATAAATAAGCCAGGTGCTGGTAGAGCACTCCCATTGAACAAAAGCAGCTCAGGGACAACACCCAGGCCCACAGTTCAAGCCCCAGGTCCAGCAGAAAGAAAGAAAGGAGGGAGGGAGGAAGGAAGGAAGGAAGGAAGGAAGGAAGGAAGGAAGGAAGGAAGGAAGGAAGGAAGGAAGGAAGGAAGGAAGGAAGGAGAGATAAAGAAAGAAAGAGAGAGAGAGAGAGAGAAAGAAGAAAGAAAGAAAGAGGGGGGGAGGGAGAGAAGGAGGAAGGAAAATAAAAGACAAAGCCAGAACTAGGCACCGGTGGCTCATGCCTATAATAATGCTAAACCGGAAACTGAGATATGAGAATCACAGTAGGCCAGGCGCCAGTGGATTACACCTGTAATCCCAGCTACTCAGGAGGCTGAGATCTGAGGATCATGGTTCAAAGCCAGCCCAGGCAGCAAAGTCCATGAGACTCATAGCTCCAATAAACCACTAGAAAACTGGAAGTGGTGCTATGGCTTAAAGTGGTAGAGCGCTCTCCTTGAGCTGAAGAGCGCAGGGAGAGCACCCAAGCCCAGAGTTAAAGCCCCACAACCAACTACAACAACAACAACAAAAAAACAACTGGAAGTGGCACTGTGGCTCAAGTGGTAGAGCACTAGCCTTGAGTACAAATAGGCTCAGGGACAGTATCCAGGCCCTGAGTTCAAGCCCCTGGACTGGCAAAAAAAAAAGTCACAGGAACTTTTCTGCCCAGGGTAGCTTCGAACTGTGATCCTCAAGATCTCAGCTTCCTGAGTAGGTAGGATTACAGGCATAAGCCACTGGCGCCCAGGCAAAATTCTATTTATTAAATTTTTTTTTACCCTTAAGCTAGGACATTGCCAGGCATATACAACTCTAATAGATAAAAGAAAAATGAGCATATTGCAACAAACAAACAAACCACACACACGCAAAAGAAAAACCAAGGGGGGGGCGGGAGAATTGGGTGGGGGGAAGGGGGGAGGATGGGAAGGGATGGGAAGGGGAAACAAAGGAGGAGGCTACAATGCTTGATAAGAAATGTATTCAAGCCGGGGGCTGGTGGCTCACGCCTGTAATTCTAGCTACTCAGGAGCCTGAGATCTGAGGATAGAGGTTCTCAGATCTCAGTCTCCTGAGTAGCTAAGATTACAGGTGTGAGCCACCGGCACCCGGCTCTGGCTAAATTTTCTTTTTGACACAGGGTCATGCTAATGTAGCACAAGCTAACATCAAACTCTTGATCCTACTATCAGTCTCCCAAGTACCAAGATACAGGTATACATCACCATATCAGGCCCTATTTGAAGACCTGTGTACTGAAGAACAATATTATAAATCATCACTACATTGGAGAAAATAAATTCTAACCTTAGAGTAACATAAACATAAAAACATTTATGTTACTTTAGGATCTTTCACTGCCATAATTCATTTGCATTCTTACCTTTTAATCCCTCTGACAAGGAAAGAAGCCCAGGGCTGATGCATAGAGAGGCACCAGCCACCATCAAAACCTTCTTGGAATTCTTGATCCTGAATTCGCAACTGATGCTGACGCAAATTGAACTCTAATCCCATTCCTGCTGAATGGAAAGCCTTCTTCTGTGAGGCTGTACTTGTGTGGTCTACCCACTATACAGGGAAAATAAAACAAAAGAAAACATGTAATTCTGCCTGGCAAGGGAAAAACCTGGGGAAGGTAGTAAAATGAAAGCAGTAATAACAATGAGAAAATTATGCCCCAGAAAATATTACTCCATCTTTCACTGAAACAAAGCCAAAAAAGAGTAGAGACAGTATAAATTCAGTAGGAGTCAGTTATGATGACGAAGGTCCATCTTAGAGACAAATAGAATAGAATGTCTGCATACAACGCTTCCCAATTCCAGTAATGACAAACTATCACAGCAAAAAAGCTGTAACTGTATTGGATAATGAATAACAAATTAACAAATTAAAACATTCTATGGACTACCCATATTCAATAAAAGATAGAATTTGGGGGGGCTGGGAAGGTGGCTTAGTGGTAGAATGCTTGCCTTGCATGCATGAGGCCCTGGGTTTGATTCCTTTGTACCACATAAGCAGAAAAAGCTGGAAGTGGTGCTGTGGCTCAAGTGGTAGAGTGCTTGAGCTGAAGAGCTGAGGGACAGTGTCCAGGCCCATGACCGACAAAAAAAAAAAAAAGCTACTTAATAAAAGATAGAATTTTTTGGTGGTGCTGGTGATCCTGTACAGGATCTCAGACATGCTAAGAAAACACTCCACCACTAGCTACACCCTCAGCCCTATTAGGGGGAGAAGCAGGGCATTAATGATCAAATTTACGGCTTCATATTTGCATGGCAAATTCTCTACCACATAAGCCACATCCTCAGTCCTATACCCCCAGACCTCTTGTCTAATGTCCTACAGTAATTTAAATAACATTTTCTTTAAAAAAAAAATGCTCAGAGGATAATACACTTCATTTTGTCAGGAGGACTTCTATAAAAATCATTAAAAAAATAGGACCATTATGGAAGAAAATGGGAAGGAATAGGGAACTTTATTTATAGCAATGCTTGGTGGCTTGATGATAAAAAAAAAAAAATAGGACCAGAAGATAAGGTTGGTATGTGTGTTAAGAGAACAGACTGGCATCTAAAACCCAACAAATAAGCACACTTGAAAGGAGAAATATTTGGAGCCGAAATTCTAGCTTTATTAGTGAACAGAGAGACATACAAACCTGTGGAGGGGACTGGTATAGGTTGGGGTTTACCAGAACTCCCAAAGGCTCATCAGATCTATCCAATTTGATCAGTGATTGGTTCAAGGTTCCATCGGAAATGGCCTGTATGGTCTCATCTAACCTGTGATAACAAACCAAAGGGATGCAATAATTGTACTGTTCTATGTTCCAAGTGCTTACCACCAACAGAAAACTTTTCTGTAGGATTAAGACCAGTTTACAAACACAAATATTAAAGAGAAGCTGAGCAAAACATTAAAGAACAAAGACAAAGACAAAATTCAATACAAAACCTGGGAGAAGAAAAGACTTTTTTTTTTTTGCCAGTCCTGGGGCCTGAACTCTGGGCCTGGACGATGTCCCTCATCTCTTCAGCTCAAGGCTAGCACTCTACCACTTGAGCCACAGTGCCACTTCTGGCTTTTTCTGCTTATGTGATGCTGAGGAATCAAACCCAGGGCCTCATGCATGCAAGGCAAGCACTTTACCACTGAGCCACCTTCCCAGCCACAGAAATGACATTTTTTAAAAAGATCTAAAGCCTGGGCACTGATGGCTCATACCTCTAATGCTAGTTATTCAGGAAGCTGAAATCTGAGGCAGGAAACTCCATGAGATCTTCATCTCCAATTAACCACCAAAAAGCTGGAAGGGAAGCTGTGGCTCAAGTGATAGTGTTAGCCTTGAGCAAGTGAAGCTCAGCAATACTACCCAGGCCCTACATTCAAGCCTCAGTACCAGCCAAAAAACAAAAACAAAATCAGCCAGGCGCTGGTGGCTCACACCTGTGGCTACTCAGGAGGCTGAGACTTGAACATTGTGGTTCAAAGCCAGCCCGGGCAGAAAAGTCCATGGGACTCATCTCCAACAAACCACCAGAAAACAGGAAGTAGCGCTGTTGCTCAAGTGGTAAAGTTCTAGCCTTGAGCTGAAGAGCTGAGGGACAGTACCAGGCTGAGTTCAAGGTGCACCACCAACAAAATAAACAAACAAAAAACCAGTACAAATTATACTACATTAATACAGCATCCTAAGGGAGGAAAAGGTGCTTTTTTTTTGATCCATGTACTAGTCTCAAAGTTCAGAGAAAAAACAAACAAACATAAAATAGCTACTTTTAATTAAGTGTAACTATACATTTCAAACATTTTAATTCAGCCAAATCTGATGACCCTCCCCAAAGAAAAAAATCTTTTTTTATTGTTTTTCTGGATTTTTTTGTGATTTTTGTTTTGTTTTTTGGTGTGTGTGTTTGTGTCTGCTAGAGCTTTGAACTTAGGTCTGGGTGCTGTCCTTGAGCTTTTTTGCTCAAGGCACAGCACCACTGCCAGCTTTTTCTGAGTAGTTTATTAGAAATAAGTCTCATTGACTTTTGTGCCCAGATTAGCTTCTAATCCTGATCTTCAGAGTTCAGCCTCCTGAGTAGCCAGGATTACAGGTGTGAGCCACCAGACCTTGGCTCCCCATTCCTCCTTTTTTTTTTTTTTCAGAGCTTGTCTAGGATTGCCCACTAACCTGCTATGATATTCTGCTAGAGGATTTTCGTCTTCTACGATCTTCCGGCCTGCAAAGTCAATGGTGATTTTTTTAGAGAGTCGAGAGGCATGGCGAAGTTCTCTCAGCTCTTCCTCTCTCTTCTGCAGGGTTTCTCGCTCAATTTTGGACAACCACTGGTTAGAATCACTGGCAAAGTAATCTGATTCATCATCAATGACTTGAGTCCTTCGAATGCTAAGAGAAAAAAAATACAAGAGCATATAGAAAATAACCCAAGATTGACACATATAGTTACTAGGGAACTGTATCAAAGTAGCTATGTTCTAGAGGTTACTGTTTCAACTATTGAAGCAAGAATGTTCCAAAGTCAGGCTAAGCTCTGATTCCCAGTTTCTACATCTATCTGATCTTCACTGCAGGCTCAGCTCACCTCCTACAACTAACATCAACCTCAGAAAGGGAAAAGCACAGCACCATAATCCACTGTCAATCTACCTTTTGACTAGTCCAGCCTTCACTTATTCTTTTGCTTGCTCTTTTTGTTTTCTCAGTGCTGAAGATTGCAGCTCACACTTCTGAAACTGGACATCAGTCTGGTTTTGCTGCCACTCAGACTACATTTCAGCAACTTAATAGTTGTCCTTCCACAACTGGTTGGGATCCAGTCTATTACTTATAGGCTCATTTACTTACTGGGATTCTACCATAAAAACCAGATCCTATGGCTTAACAATTTACTTCATTTTTCTTTTTTTTTTGCCAGGACTAGGGCTGAAACTCAGGGCCTCATGCTTTTTGGCTGGTGCTCTAGAACTTGAGCCACAGCTCCACTTCCAGCTTTCTGCTGTTTATTTGGAGATAAGAGTACTAAAGATTTGTCTGCTGAGCTGTTTTTGTACTGCAATTCTCAGATCTCAGCCTCCTAAGTATCAAGGATTATAGGCATCCATGCTCAATAACTATTTTATTTTTTATTTTTACTTTCATACTGGGGCTTGAACTTAGGGATGGGGAGGGAGGCTCTACCTTAGCTTTATCACTCAAGGTTGGCTCTCTACCACTCAAGCTACACCTCCACTTCCAGCGTTTTGCTGGTTAAGTGGAGATAAGAGTTCAATGATTTTTCTACTGAGACTGGCTTTGAACCAGAATCCTCAGATCTTAGCCTCCTGAGTAGTTAGGACTAGAGGTGTGAGATACTAGCACTCAGCTCAATTTTCCTTTTTCTTTTTTTTGGTCAGTAATGGGGCTTGAACTCAGGGTCTGGGCACTGTCCCTAAGCTTTTGTGTTTAAGGCTAGCACTCTGCCACTTAGAGCCACAGTTTCATATCCAGTTTTCTGGTAGTTAACTGGAGGTAAGCATCTCACAGACTTTGCTGCCCAAGCTGGCTTCAAACTGTGATCTCAGATATCAGCTTCCTGAGAAGACAAGATCACCGGTGTGAGCCACTGGCACACAGTTCAATTTATTTATTTATTTTTTCAATCTTGGGGCTTGAACTCAGGGACTAGACATTCAGTTCTTTTGCTCAAGGCTAGCTAATGCTCTACCACTTTGAACCACAGGACCACTTCTCAAATTCTTCTTAAGGACATTCTACTTAGGACATTGTCCCCTCTACTACTACGTGTCAGTTTCTACATCCCTTCTTTTCAACCTTTAATTCTTTTTTATTTTTGTTGGTTGAGGGGCTGAACTCTGGGTCTGGGCGCTGTCCCTCAGCTCTTCAGCTCAAGGCGAGGACTCTACCACTTGAGCCACAGTGTGACTTCTAGTTTTCTGGTGGTTTATTGGAGATCATGGACTTTACTGCCCAGGCTGGCTTTGAAACGTGATCCTCAGATCTCAGCCTCCTGAGTAGCTAGAATTACAGGTGTGAGCCACTAGCGACTGGTCAACCTCCAGTTCTTGACCAACACTTTGGGACCACATTCCAAGATACAACACTCAGGGCTCTAAGATCAAACTGACAAAGAAACTAACGGAATCCTGTAGATGTCACCCCCCCTTTTTTTTTTTTGGTTGGTCATGGGGCTTGAACTCTGGGCCTGGGTACTGTCCCTCAGCTTTTCAGCTCAGGGCTAGAGCTCTACAATTTGAGCCACAGTGCCACTTCCAGTTTTCTAGGGTTACATGGAGATAAGAGCCTCATTGACTTTCCTGCCCAGGCTGGCTTAGAACAGCAATCCTCCTATCTCAGCCTACTTAAAAAAAGCCAGAAGTGGGGCTAGGAAGGTGGCTCAGTGGTAGAGCACTTTCCTTGCATGTATAAGGCTCTGGGTTTAATTCCTCAGCACCACATAAGCAGAAAAAGCTGGAAGTGGCACTGTGGCTGAAGTGTTAGAGCGCTGGCCTTGAGTTGAAGAGTTTAGGCCCCATGACCGACGGGGGGGGGGGGGGGGGGGGGGGGGGAGCCAGAAGTGGCACTGTAGTGCTGTGGTAGAGTGCTAGCCTTGAGCACAAAGAGGCTCAGGGACAGCATATAGGCCCTGAGTTCAAGCTCCAGGACTGGCAAAAAAATAAATAGTTAGAACTCAGGATTCTTACTGATATAATACCAGTAAGATAAGAAACAAGTCTAGACAATTCTTTTTGCTTATGTGGTGCTGAGGAATCAAACCCAGGGCCTCAGGCATGCAAAACAAAGCGCTCTACCACTGAGCCACCTTCCCAGCCCCTAAAACAGGTACTTTTGAACACACCAGCAAAACAATAACATCAGTAGGAGAGATTTTCTTCTAATTTCTATTTATCCAGAAATGCAGACTGCAGGTAGTGGCTCACATCTGTAATCCTAGCTACATCAAAGGCATATATAGGAGGATCATGGTATGTGCTGACCTGGGCAAAACTGGAGACGCTATCCAATAGTTAAAAGACCAGGACATCACTAGAGGTATAAGCTCAGGGCTTCAAACCTCAGTTCTCAGACCTCAGTATGCAGCTGAGTAGCTAGGATTACAGGAAGGTCTGTGAGACTCTTATCTCCAATTAACCATTAAACTGGATGTGGAGCTGTGACTCGAAGTGGTACAGCACTAACCTTTAGCAAAAGAGCTCAGGGACAGTGCCCAGACCCTAAGTCCAGGCCCCAAAAAGAAAAAAAATATCTGCTGGGCACTAGTGGCTCATGCCTGCAATCCTAGCTACTCAGGAGGCTGAGATCTAAGGATTGTGATTCAAGCTGGCCTGGGCACGAAAGTCCCTGAGACTTTTTTGTTTTGTTTTTTGTCGGTTGTGGGGCTTGGGCACTGTCCCCCAGCTCTTCAGCTGGAGACTAGTGCTCTACCACTTGAGCCTCAGCCCCACTTCCGGCTTTTTCTGCTTATGTGGTGCTGAGGAATTGAACCCAGGCCCTCATGCATGAAAGGCAAGCACTCTACCTTCCCAGCGCCAAGACTGTATTTTTTGCCAGTCCTAGGGCTTGAACTCAAGGCCTAGACACTATCCCTGAGCTTCTTTGGCTCAAGGCTAGAGCTAGACCAACTTGAGCCACAGAGCTACTTCCAGCTTTTTCTGTACTAAGGAATCCAACCCAGGGCTTCATGCGTGCTGGGCAAGAACTTTATCACTAAGCCACATTCCCAGTGTTTCCTGAGCTTCTTACCGCCAATTAATCACAGAAAAAGCCGCCAAAAGTGACGCTGTGGCTCAAGTGGTAGAGTACTAGCCTTGTGCAAAAAGAGCTCAGGAACAGCGCCCAGGCCCAGAGTTTAAGCCCCAAGACCAGGAAAATTCAATCAATCAATCAAATACCAAAAATATCAGGGCTCCAAATGGCTCATGCCTGTAATCCTAGCTACTCAGAAGACTGAGATCTAAGGATCAAGGTTCAAAACCAGCATAGGCAGGAAAAGTCCTTGAGACTCTTATCTCTAAGAAACTACCAGAAAACCAGAAGTGGCACTGTGGCTCAAGTGATAGAGTGCTAGCCTTGAGCTGAAGAGCAGGGACAGCGTCCAGGCCCAGAGTTCAAGCCCCATGAGCAACAAAATAAATAAATACATAAATAAATAAATATTTTAAAAGTCAGAATTGATGTATTTTTCTTTTTTCTTTTTTTTTTTGGGTCCAGTCGTGAGGCCTGAACTCTGGACCTGGGCTCTGTCCCTCAGCTCTTCAGCTCAAGGCTAGCGCTCTACCACTTGAGCCACAGCGCCACTTCTGGCTTTTTTCTTTTTGATTATGTGGTGCTGAGGAATCGAACCCAGGGCCTCAGGCATACAAGGCAAGCACTCTACCACTGAGCCACCTTCCCAGCCCTAAAAGTCAGAATCTACGGTAAGCTATTTCTTAGCACTTCTTCTAACTCTATTATACCTAGTTCTGTCAAACTCTAACAACTTGTCTTTATGCTTGATAGCCTTCTCCAGACCAGACTTAAGCCGAGATTCTTGATGAGGAAGAAGGTCCTTGGTAGAGACATCCACTTTTCCAGAATTCTCCGAGCCTGAAATTCAATTAAGAAATCAAACAGAATCAGCTACATTAGTAATGAGTTGAATTACTGTGTAGTAAAGAACACATTATTTGGTTCTGGTCTGATGGTTTGGACCCTTCATTTCAATGGAAAACAAACAGGTGTGTAAGCCATGCCTGATCAATTAACTATCAATGACACTTGACACAGTGTGTCTCTTCCATTACAGATATTCAAATCATTAAGGATACCAAATTTCTTAACAACAGAACATAAAAATGCCTATAGAGCTGAGGCAGTACTTCAGTGGTAGAAATCTTGCTTGGAATATATAAGGCCTTGGGTTCCATCCCCTGTACTACCAAAGGAAAAAAGAAAGGAAAAGGCTTGTCAATGAATAACTGAATGGGACTCTTTTATCATCTCTAAATACAAGTTTCATTACCTTTGTTTAAAAATAAGGAAACTCAAGTTCAGAGATGACAATAAATTAACTGAGCTACTTTTGTCTCCCCAGGTTTGGGGTTTGAATTGGGTATCCAGGCACTGTCTGTGAGCTCTCTGGCTCAAGGCTAGCACTCAACCATTCATTCATTCATTTCTTTCTTTCTTTCTTTTTGCCAGTCCTGGGGCTTGAACTCAGGACCTGGGCTGGCTTTGAATCATGAATATTAGATCTCAGCCTCCTGAGTAGCTAGGATTGCAGGAATGAGCCACCAGTACCTAGCCCATCTCCAATTAATTACTCAGAAACTGGAAATAGAGTTGTGGCTTGAAGTGGTAGAGCTCTAGCTTTGAGCAAAAAGAGCTCAGGGATAGCACCCAGGCTTTGAATTCAAGCTCTAGGACCAATAACAATAACAAAAAAAGAGAAACAATCACATATACAAGAAAATGTATGTGTTGCCATAGTAATTCAATTAGAAAGTTGGGTCTACCTGACATAAGCTTCTTTAACAGTTTTTGGCTTTTGTTTGAGTCACGTTGTAAAATATCCTGTTCTTCGTGAGTACATACCTATAAAAATGAGTAAAAAATATATATTATATATTGTTTGCTTGACAGATCTTAAAAAGCAACCTCAAGCTGGGCACCAGTGACTCATGCGATCCAGCTACTTAGGAGGCTGAGATCTGAGGATTACAGTTCAGAACCAGCATAGGCAGCTAAGTCCATGAGACTCTTTATTTCCAGTTAACCACCAGAAAACTGGAAGTGGTGCTATGATTCAAAGTGGTAGAGCACTAGCCTTGAGTGAAAAAGCTCAGGGACAGTGCCCAGGTTCTAAGTTCAAGCCTTACAACCATCAAAATAAATAAATAAAATAACCTCAAATCATGTGTTAATTATGACAATAAAAAAGTAAGATGGTACTTTTTTCTCCCCACTACTGGGGTTTGAACTCAGGGGCTCAGGCTTGGTAGATAGGTACTCAACTTCTGAGCCATGCCATCAATCCTGTTTTGCACTAGCATTAGTGATTTTTTTTTGTTGTTAGTGGTGGTGGTGGTCATGGGGCTTGAAATCTGGGCTTGGGTGCTGTCCCCGAGAGCTTCAGTCAAGGCTAGTACTCTACCAGTTGAGCCACAGTGCCACTTCCGGTTTTCTGGTGATTAACTGGAGATAAGAGTCTTATGGATTTTCCTGCCCTGGCTGGCTTTGAACCACGATCCTCAGATCTCAGCCTCCTGCATATCTAGGATTACAGGTGTGAGCTACCAGCACCCGGCTAGCACTAATGATTTTTTAGTTGGTCTTGCTTTCTCTCTAGGCACAAACATGGATCTCAATAATCTTTAATTTTCTTTAATTTTCTTTAATCTACTTTTGAAGGACAAGTATTTGTTTCTGTTGAGAATATTGGACAAGTCATATATTTTATCCTTTTTTTTCTAGTCTTGGACTTGCACTCAAGAATAAGATTTTATTTTTAAAGTCATCTAATTCTAACAATGAAGTCCAAATCTAACAAAAGAAATTAAAAGCAGATGTCTTATTAAAAAGAACCAGAGCCGGGCACCAGTGGCTCACGCCTGTAATCCTAGCTACTCAGTAGGCTGAGATCTGAGGACTAAAGTTCAAAGCCAGCCAGGGCAGGAAAGTCTTTTGACTCCTATCACCAATTAAGCATCAGAAAACCAGAGTGACATTATAGCTTAAGTGGTAGAGTGCTAGCCTTGAGCTGAAGAGGTAAAGGACAGTACCCAGGCCCAGAGTTCAAGTCCCACAACTGACAAAAAAAAAAAAAAAAAGAAGATGGAGATCAACCTTGCTACATAGTGAATTCTAGGCCACCTGGGCTCTGCAGTGTGACTTTGTCTACAATATAAAAATAAAAACAAAACAAAAACCAGAAATGAAGAAACAAAAGAACTCATCACTACTAGGTCTCAGTACTAGACTATATCCTTGGATTTTTGAGAAATCAAATCACTGTTCCCAGCATTCATTGAATTTTTTTTTAGAGGTTTTCACTATGAGTCCCAGGTTGCCCTTAACTTCACAACACAACCCCTACTTCAGCATCCTGAGTGCTAGGTTTCTTTTTTTTTTTTTTTGTCTTTTCTTTTTTTGGTACGGGGGATCAAACCCAGGACATTGCACTTGCTAGACAAGCGCTATGCCACTGAGCTACATCCCAGCCCTGAGCACTAGGTTTCATTGGACATTTTAGAGAAGAAATTTACTAGAAAAAGAGAAATTAAACAAGATCTGAATGGCTTTGTGCATTAACCCAAAGGAAAATAAAACTAAAAAAAAAAAAAAAAAAGAATTTACCAGAGAGCCACAGAATAAGCAGGGGCCAGAACCCTCTTGTTCGCAGACAATACGTCCACAGACCAGGCAGTTATTGATGAGCTTGTGCTTCTGGCCCAGGCAATCACAAGGGTGGCGACCAGGAAGCAGGACTGCAAGCTTGTCTTGTCCCTCTCTTGTGTATAAATTGACAAATTTTGTCTTCTTCTTTACAGAGTTACTACTTTCATGTGCCTAATTAACACAAAGACATTACAATAATAATACTGAATAATAACAATGAAAACAATTAAAAAGAAATAAGCCAGTTCTGTTAAATTTTAGCTTCTAAATTATCTAATTACCAGGAAAGGGAGGAGAGAGAAAGAATTAGTTATAATTATGGATCTGAGACATTACGTTCTTTAAAATTACTAGGTTGCGGAGCTGGGAAGGTGGCTTAGTAGTAGAGCACTTGCCTTGCATGCATGAGGCCCTGGGTTCAATTCCTCAGCACCACATAAGCAAAAAGAAAAAAGCCGGAAGTGGCGTTGTGGCTCAAGTGGTAGAGCGCTAGCCTTGAGCTGAAGAGCTGAAGGACAGCACCCAGGCCCAGAGTTCAGGCCCCATGACCGGACCCCCCCGCCCAAAAAAAAATACTATGTTGCTGGACACTGGTTACTCATACTTATAATCCTCACTACTCAGTAGGCTGAGATCTGAGGATCACAGTTCAAAGCCAGCCTAGGCAGGAAAATCTGTGGGACTCTTATCTCCAATTAACTGGAATTGCAGCCATAGCTCCAATTAACCACCAGAAAATCAGAAGTGGCAGTGTGGCTCACAGTAGTAGGACGCTACCCTTGCGCAAAAAAGCTCAGGAAAAATGTCTAGGCCCTAAATTCAAGCTCCATGACTGCAAAAAAAAAAAAAAAAGTGTTTGCAAGGATACAGAATAACTAGAATTCTTTTACAGTACAACTGCCATATCTTAAAGCTCAACAAATATATGAATTGAATCTCTGAATATTCAACATAAAAATGCAAATCTGCTCACCAAAGTGTGTACAAAAACATTCACTATAGCAGTGAATTTAGAAACCACTGCCAACGCTCAAAAGTACAATAAATTACAATGCAGTTGTTTAATAAAATCTTGTGTTAGATTCCTTGCCTCTTGCAAAATGAAGACAAGAACAAACATCACTACAATTTAGGCAGGGAGAGCGGAGAGGGGAGAGGGAAGGAGGGAAGGGAATGTAGTTGTGGATGTGGGAGGGTAGGGGAAAAACAAAGGAGGAGGTAACAATACTTGATAGAAAATGTACTCAATACCTTGCTCATGTAACTGTAACCCCTCTGTATAATATTTTTACAATAAAAACCATATTTAAAAAAATAAAATAAAAAAGAACAAACATCACCAGCCACAAAAATTAGCAATATTGGCAGCCAATGTGGCTCATGCTTGTAATCCTAGCTACTCAGAAGGCTGAAATCTGGGGATCACAGTTCAAAGCTGGAGCGAACAGGTAAGTCCATAATATTCTTTATCTCCAGTTAACCACCAAAAAGCTAGAAGTAGAGTAGTGCTCATATAGTAGAGCACTAGCCTTGAGCACAAAAGTTCAGGAATAGCGCTAGGCCCAGAGTTCAAGCCCCATGACTGGCAACAGAAAAAAAAAAAAGAGGAAAATTACTCAAAATAATATTAAAATAAATGCCAGGCAACAGTGACTCAATTCCTGAATTCCTAGCTACTCAAAACACTGAGATCTGAGGATCGTAGCTTTATGTCAGCCCAGGTAGGAAAGTCAGTGAGACTCTTTTCTCCAATTAACCCTCAAAAAGGTGGAATTTGGGCCATGGCACAAATGGTAAAGTACTAGTCTTAAGAATAAAAAAAATAGGGGCTGGGAAGGCAGCTCAGAGTGCTTGCTTTGCATGCATGAGGCCCTGGGTTCGATTCCTCAGTACCACATAAGCAGAAAAAGCCGGAAGTGGCGCTGTGGCTCAAATGGTAGAGTGCTAGCCTTGAGCTGAAGAACTGAGGGACAGCGCCCAGGCCCTGAGTTCAGGCCCCATGACCAGCAAAAAAAAAAGAATAAAAATAAATAAATAAATAAAAAGCTAAGGGACAGCTCCCAGGCCTTGAGTTCAAGCCCCGGGACCAGCAACCAGTGTACACGTGTACACACACACACACACACACACACACACACACACACACATGCACAGCTTAAGTGTGAAAATCAAAACCTTACTGATTAGTAGAAATTTTTTTTTTTTTTTT
>NW_012267227.1:3010272-3013235 GCF_000151885.1 Dipodomys ordii
GGAATCGAACCCAGGGTCTTGAGCATGCAAGGCAAGCGCTCTACCACTGAGCCACCTTCCCAGCCCCGATTAGTAGAAATTTTAAGAGTACACACACACACACACACACACACACACACAGCTTAAGTGTAAAAATCAAAACTTTACTGATTAGTAGAAATTTTAAGAGTACACACACACACACACAGCTTAAGTGTGAAAATCAAAACTTTACTGATTAGTAGAAATTTTAAGAGAATTTTTTTTTTTTTACCATGGTTAGAAAAAAATGTCTTGAGAATTAAATTAGACATCATGCTCTCACTTGGGCTTTTTGCCTGTGGGTGGCACTCTACCACTTGAGCTGCGCTTCTACATCTGATTTTTGCTCACTAATTGGAGATAAGAGACTTCTGGATTTGTCTGCCTTTGAACCCCAATCTTCAGATCTCAGCCCCTAGTGTAGCTATGATTACAAATGTGAGTCACCAGCATTCAGCCCCTATTTAAGAGCGGGTCTCAGTTACCCAGGCAGGCCTTGATCTTGTGCTTCTCCATCTTCATTAAGCTTGTCAAGCAGATGGGATTATATACATGTCCCACCAGACCTGCTTACTATAACCACTGTAGATACTATTTTGGTAGTTTCAGTAAAAGAAAAATTAAAGAATTAATTAAAGAAAAAGAAGCTTTCTGTGTGTGAGCTTACAACTCATTTATATGGCCAAACTGGCTTCAAACTTTTGGTTATCCTGCCTCAACCTCCTGAGCCCTGAGATTACTGTACAGGCATATGCCAGCATGCTTGCTACTTGCTTAGCATTCAAAGGCCATGTGTTTGGGCTTTAGCATGTCATAAAACAAAAAATTTGCCATATAAAAAGCAGTATGTGGGGCTGGGAAGGTGGCTAAGTGGTAGAGCGCTTGCCTTGCATGCATGAGGCCCTGGGTTCAATTCCTCAGCACCATATAAGCAAAAAGAAAAAAGCCGGAAGTGGCGCTGTGGCTCAAGTGGTAGAGTGCTAGCCTTGAGCTGAAGAGCTGAGGGACAGTGCCCTGGCCCAGAGTTCAGGCCCCACGACCGGACCCCAAAAAAAACAAAAAAAGCAGTATGTGGCTGGGCACCAGTGGCTCACACCTGTAATCCTAGGTATGCAGAAGGCTAAGATCTGAAGATGTAGGCTTAAAGCCAGCCTGGGCAGCAAAGTCCATGAGGCTCTTATCTCCATTTAACCAATAGAAAACCAGAAATGGTGCCTTGGTTCAAGTGGTAGAATGCTAACCGTGAGCTAAAGAGCTCAGGGATGGCACCCGGGTTGAGGCCCCAGAACCAACAACAACAACAACAAAAAGGAAAGCAGTATGTATGTCATCAGTAACACTAACTTTCCCTAGAAGTCGTTTGCTT
Source organism: Dipodomys ordii (assembly GCF_000151885.1). Lineage (NCBI taxonomy): Eukaryota > Metazoa > Chordata > Mammalia > Rodentia > Heteromyidae > Dipodomys > Dipodomys ordii. The sequence continues at coordinate 3,011,660 of NW_012267227.1, forward strand.
AAAATTAATATTGTAGATCAATTTGTATACTTGGCTCACTGATACGTTTTAGATGTACTAGCTTTTTCTATATAGCCAAAAAAGCTTCATTTTTATAAATACTCATCTTAAGCCAGGTGCTGGTAGCTCACAAGTGTAATCACTAGCTACCCAGGAGGCTGAAATCTGAAGACTAGGTTAAAAGCCAGCCCAGGCAGGAAAGTCTCCAATATTCTTTTGTTGCTGCTGCTGCTGCTGTTGGTTATGGGCTTGAATGCTGGGCCTGGGCGCTGTCCCTCAGCTCTTCAGCTCAAGATGAGTGCTCTACCACTTGAGCCACAGTGCCACTTCCAGTTTTCTAGTGGCTTATTAGAGGTTAAGAGTCTCATGGGCAAGCCGGGTGATGGTGGCTGTAATCCTAGCTATTCAGAAGGCTGATATCTGAGGATCACAGCTCAAAGCTAGCCTGAGCAGGAAAGTCCGTGAGACTCTTATCTCCAATAAATCACTAGAAAACCAGAAGTGGAGCTGTGGCTAAAGTGGTAGAGCGCACGCCTTGAGCTGAAGAGTACAGGGACAGCGCCCAAACCCAAAGTTCAAGCCCCAGGACCGACCAGACAAAACAAAACAAAAACAAGAGTCTCCTGGGCTTTCTTACCTGAGCTGTCTTTGAACCCTGATCCTCAGATCTTGGCCTCCTGTGTAGCTAGGATTATAGGCGTGAGCCATCTATTTCCAGCTCCCGGAGATTCTTACCTCCAATTAGCCTCCAGAAAACCAGAAGTGGTGCTGTGGCTCAAAGTGGTAGATCCTAGAGCAAAGAGCTCAAGGACAGTGTCCAGGGCCCAAGTTGAAGCCCACAAATGACAAAACAAAACAAAATAAAATCACGTACCTTAGCCAAATCAAAAGGTGTTTTGACTTCTACAGCTGTGTCAGGCTCAGCAAATGCGGGAACTTCCTGTTTGTTTCTTCCTTTCCGCCTACCCCGCTTTAGCTGGTCTCCAGATCTCTGTCCATCTGAAATTTCTTTAAAGAATAATGAATTATGACACACACATGTGTATATGTACACATATACACAAATAGGTGCAAGTAGATAATAGCAAGACTCATTGGTTAAATTGTGCAGCTAATAAACAGAAGGTAATGCTTAAAAGTTAGTCTACATGGGGATGGGAATGTGGCTTAGTGGTAGAATGCTTAACTAGCATGCATGAAGCCATGGGTTCGATTCCTCAGTACCACATAACAGAAAAAGCTAGGAGTGGCGCTATGGCTCAAGTGGTAGAACACTAGCCTTGAGCAAAAGCAGTTCAGGGACAGTGTCCAGGCCATGAATTCAAGTCCCAGGACTCGCAAAAAAAAAAAAAAATGTTAATCCACATATCAAGTTAGGCAGAATCACTCTCAATTCAAAATTAAATTTATACCATAACTTTTAAGATTATAGTTAATAATAAAGTGCTCAAATCAATAAGGTGAATTAAAATTTGTGGTTTTTTTGGGGTCCGGTCGTGGGGCCTGAACTCTGGGCCTGGGCGCTGTCCCTCAGCTCTTCAGCTCAAGGCTATCACTCTACCACTTGAGCCACAGC
>NW_012267227.1:3013521-3017085 GCF_000151885.1 Dipodomys ordii
GGGGCCTGAACTCTGGGCCTGGGCGCTGTCCCTCAGCTCTTCAGCTCAAGGCTATCACTCTACCACTTGAGCCACAGCACCACTTCCAGCTTTTTTCTTTTTGCTTATGTGGTGCTGAGGAATTGAACCCTCATGCATGCAAGGCAAGCGCTCTACCACTGAGCCTCATGCCTGTAATACTTACTACTCAGAAGGCTAAGATTTGAGAACTGAAGTTTGAAACCAGCCTAAGTAGGAAAGTCCCTAAAACTTTTATCTCCAATAAACAAAAGAAGCCAGAAGTAGAGAAGAAGTGGTAAAGCACTAGCCATGAGTAAAAGAAACTCAGGAACAGCATGCAGGCCCAGTTAAAAATTTAAATTTTAAAAAAAAAATAAAGAAGCTGGGTGCCAGTAGCCCATACCTGTAATCCTACCTACTCATGAGGCTGAAATCTAAGGATCACAGTTCAAAGCCAGCCTGGGCAGGAAAACCAATGAGATCTCATCTCTAATTAACACCAGAAAACTGGAAGTAGCACTGTGGCTCAAAGTGGTAGAGTGCTAGCCTTGAGTAAAAAGGCTTAGGGACAGTGCCCAGGACGTGAGTTCAAGCCCCACAAACAACAACAAAAAGCCAGTGACTCAGGAAGGAAAGTCCATGAGACTCTCATCTCCAATTAACCAACAAAAAGCTAGAAGTGGAGCTGTGCCTCAAGTGGTAGAGCACTAGCCTTAAGCAAAAAGGCTGAGTTCAAGCTCAGGACTGGCACCAAAAAGAAAAAATTCTTTTCACAGTGCTGAGAACCCAGGACCCCAACAAAGTTAGGTGAATTACTCTATCACTAAGTTAGGAAAGTATTTAATCCATGCACAAGTTTTCAGATTATTCTGAAGCCAAATTTATGTTTTCTATCTGATTATTTTTGTGGTGTTTGGTACATTTTATGTCTAGCTGGGCATATCTATTTAGTACAGGCCTAAAGTTCTAGCACTAGGGAAACAGAAGCAGGAAGATCTAAAATTCCAAGCCAGACTGAGCTAAATAGGGAGACCCTGTCTAAAACAAAAAAAAAAAAAAAAAAGTATGAGCTTTACATTAGTCATTATTAAATAAATAAAACTAAAAATATGAGCCAGTAATCCTAGCTATTCAGAAGGCTGAGATCTGAGGATTAAATTTCAAAGCCAGCCAGTGCAGGAAAGTCCTTGAGATTATTACCTCCAATTAACCACCAGGAAACTGGAAGTGACACTGTGGCTCAAGTGGTAGAGAGCTAGCCTTCAGCTGAAGGATAGCACCCAAACCCAGAGTTCAAGCCCCATGACCAACAAGGGAGAAAAAAAAACAACTAAAAATATGTACATATATGATTCTGTTTAAATTCTCTGTGAAGAAACTGAAGAAATATCTATGTGGCAGAATATAGATAATACTTTTCTTTTTTCTTTTTGTACCTGTGCTGAGGCCTAAACTCTGGGCCTGGGTGCTCTCCCTTGGCTCAAGGCCAACAGTCTACCTCTAGACACACCTACACACCTCTCCATTTCCAATTTCTTGGTGGATAATTGGAGATAAGTCTCAAGGACTTTCCTGCCCTGGCTGGCTTTGAAACTTAATTCTGGGCTGGGAAGGTGGCTCAGTGGTAGAGTGCTTGCCTTGCATGAATGAGGCCTGGGTTCGATTGTTCAGCACCACATAAGCAGAAAAAGCCAGAAGTGGTGCTATGACTCATGTGGTAGAGTGCTAGCCTTGAGCTAAAGAGCAAAGGGACAGCACCCAGGCTCAGAATTCAGGCCCCATGACCGACAAAAAACAAAACAAAAAACTAAAAAGAAACTTAATCCTCAGATTTCAGCCTCCTGAATAGCTAGGATTGCAGGTGTGAGCCACCAGCACCACGCTTTAGGCAATTCTTGTCAGTCTTTGGGCTTGAATTCAGGGGCTGGGTACTGTCCCTGAACAATTTTGCTCAAGACTAATGCTTTACCATTTTGAGCCACAACTGTCACTTCCAGTTTTCTGATGGTTATTTGTAGATAAGAGTCTCACAGAATGGGAATATGGCTTAGTAGTAGAACATTTGCCTAGCATGCATGTAGCCCTGTGTGCAAATGAATTTTTTTAACTAAAAAAAAAAAAAAAGGCCGGGAAGGTGGCTCAACAGTAGAGTGCTTACCTTGCATGCCCTGTGTTCAATTTCCTAAGCAGAAAAAGTCAGAAGTGGCACTGTGGCTCAAGTGGTAGGGCTCTAGCCTTGAGCTGAAGAGCTAAGGGACAGCACCCAGGCCCAAAGTTCAGGCCTCATGACCGCCCAAAAAAAAAAAAAGAGTCTCACAGACTTTCCTGCCCAGGCTACTAGGTTTACAGGCATGAGTTAACCAGCACCCAGCTAGATCATTCTTTTAGGTTGTCAACTTACCAGTAATATTTCTAACTTACTAATTGTAAACTTACCATCTTTTTTGCAGCACTGCTGCAAAGGATCACAAATAAATTCTTGATCATTCTTTTGCCATTTGGCTATAAGATCTTCTATGAATTGGCCTTTTTTGCCTTCATTTCCCTGTAAAAGGTCTGTCACATATTCTCGTATTTCTTTGGCACTTTCAATTGACAAAACATACCTTAGGAAGCAAAGAAGAAATTGTTAAAACAATGATAGCTTATGCTATGTTACTTTATAATCATAGCAGAGTTCAAGACAGCAAAAATACTCGTTTAACTGAGAATTAGCTAAGTGGTAGAAAAATTGCCTAGAATGCATGAGTTCTCAAGTTCAATCCCTAATGTAGCTTAAAAACAAACTAAAATCATTTATTAATTTTGTTTTACTTGGAGCCAAGTATGATTCTGGCAAGGGATATAAATTTGATTACAACAAAGACCCTGATATCTCAAGTAGTTCATAATCTGACTTTCCTATGTATTTAGCCATTTATTATGTCTCTGTTTTTTGTTTTTGTTTTTTGCCAGTTCTGGGGCTTAAACTCTGGGCTTGGGCACTGTCGCTGGACTCCTTAAGTCAAAGTGCCACTTCTGGCTTTTCTGTGATTAACTGGAGATAAGAGTCCCATAGGCTTTATTGCCCAAGCTTGCTTTGAACCACAATCCTCAGGTCTCAGCCTCCTGAGTGGCTAGGATTACAGGAGTGAGTCACCAGCACCTCACTTGTATTTTTATTTTTGCCAATCCTGGGGCTTGAACTCAGAGCCTGGGCACTGTCCCTGGACTACTTTTGTTCAAGGCTAGCACTCTATCACTTGAGTCACAGTACCACTTCTGGCCTTTTCGGTGTTTAACTGGAGATAAGAGTCTCATAGACTTTCCTGCCTGAGCTTCCTTTGAACTGTGATCCTTAGATCTTAGCCTCCTGAGTAGGTAGGATTACAAACAGGAGCCACCAGCACCTGGTTCGTGAGACTCCTCTCCAATTAATCACAGGAAAAGCTGGAAGTGGCACTGTGGTAAGGTACTAATTTAAAAAAAAAAAGGGGGGGGCTAGGAAGGTGGCTCAGTGGTAGAGTGCTTGCCTTGCATGCATGAAGCCCTGGGTTCGATTCCTCAGCACCACATAAGCAAAAA
>NW_012267227.1:3018040-3023296 GCF_000151885.1 Dipodomys ordii
TGGGTGCTGTCCCTCAGCTCTTCACCTCAAGACTAGCACTCTACCACTTGAGACACAGCACCACTTCCGGCTTTTTTCTCATGTGGTGCTGAGGAATCGAACCCAGGGCCTCGAGCATGCGAGGCAAGTGCTCTACCACTGAGCCACTTTCCCAGCCCCATTCACCAAATCTTAACAAAATAAAATCAACAAAAGTATGAATTCATTTCAGACTGTGGAATAAAATTTATTTTGTTAATTCCATGTGCTGATATTTATAATGTCTTACAAACATGCCATTAATTAGGAATTTAATAATTCTGCAGGGAGCTGGCAGCTCATGTCTGTAAATCTAACTACTTAGAAGGCTGAGATCTGAGGATACAGTTTTGAAGCCAACTCAGGCGGGAAAATCCTTGAGATGGCTCAAATGGTAAGAGTGCCAGTCTTGAGCAAAAGAAGCCAAGTGAGAAGATGAGGCTCTGAGTTCAAGCCCTAGTACTGGTACAAAAATAATATCAATCATGAGCTATTAAAAAAATCCAAGCTACTCACATAAAAAACATAATACATGGCTGGGAATGTGGCCTAGTTGGTAGAGTGCTTGCCTAGCATGCATGAAGCCCTAGGTTGGATTCCTCAGTATCACATAAAAAGAAAAAGCAGGTGGTGGCCCTGTGGCTCAAGTGTTAGAGTGCTAGCCTTGAGCAAATGTAGCTCAGGGACAAGTGCCCAGGCCTTGAGTTCAAGCCCCAGGACTGGCAAAAAAAATAAAATAAAATAAAAACATAATACAACTGGGTAATTCCAAATCAAATGTCAGATAAAGCACAGTAAAGCAAATGCTTTCATCACGGCACAATGGTATGTGGTGTAACAACTAGTAACTATTTAATAAGTAGTTCATATACTATTATATTATAGATATCTTTTGTTGTTGTTGACAGTTGTGGGGCTTGAACTCAGGGCTTGGGCACCTGAACCTCTTTGTCCTCAAGGCTAGCACTTCACGACTTTAGACACAGCATCACTTCTGGTTTTTCAGTGGTTAATTTCAGAGTCTCAAGGGAGGACTTTACTGCCTGGGCTGGCTCCAAACCACGATTCTCAGATCTCAGACTCCTGAGTTCCTAGGATTACAGGCGTGAGCCACCAGTGCCCAGGCCTGGGAATTGAACTCAGGGCCTGGGCAATGTTCCTGAGTTTCTTTTGCTCAAGGCTAGTACACTACTACTTGAGTTTCAGCGCCACTTCCTGCTTTTTCTGTTTATGAAATACTGAGGAATTGAAGTCAGGGCTTCATGCATACTAGCCAAGCACTCTACTAAGCCACATTCCCAGCCCTATATATGTCTTTAATGCTTAAGTTCAGAACACTTCTAGTCTAACTCATACTTACAACAAAAATGCAAGCCACTTTTTAGTCATTAGTTTCAACTTTAAAATAGAAATATGTCACTCCACCAACTTTCAAGGGTGTGAATATGTTTAACTCAGAAAAAACTGGGTTTTCTTTTTTTTTTTTGGGGGGGTCGGTCGTGGGGCTTGAACTCTGGGCCTGGGCGCTGCCCCTCAGCTCTTCAGCTCAAGGCTAGCACTCTACCACTTGAGCCACACCGCCACTTCCGGCTTTTTTCTTTTTGCTTATGTGGTGCTGAGGAATCGAACCCAGGGCCTCATGCATGCAAGGCAAGTGCTCTACCACTGAGTCACCTTCCCAGCCCCAAACCTGGGTTTTCAAAACAAGCTATATGTAAAACCATTACCTGCAAGAATCACAATAATCTTGATATTGTGCAGTCACAGATAATCCACTGGATTCTGAACCTGAGACGAATGCATTTATCATCCTCTTAAAATACTGAGTAATTAATGTAAGTAAATTTGAATTCACTTTTATTAGCAAAAACTACTTCTGACTTACAAATTGCCAAGACTCATTTCATTTGATGGCAGTCAACTCCTCACTCCATATGCTGGGGATTAAGCCCACAGGGCTTCACATATGCTAGGCAAGCACTTCTACCACATACTGAGCTACCCCATCCCTTTCCAGCTCCATACTTTTAAAAAAGTTTGAGAATAAGTTAAGCTAATTTTGCTGTCAAATAAGGGTAAACCAAAACCATATATGATTTATCTAGTGTGGTGGTACACATCTGTAATCCCAGCAAACTCCCAGGCCAACAATGGCTATCGGTAGAAGCCCTGTCTCAAAATAAACTATTTAAGTCAAGTGCATGTAGCTCATTCCTATAATCCTAGCTACTCAGGAGTCTGAGATCTGATGACGAGGTTTGAAGTCAACCCAAGCAGACAAATCCTAGGGACACTTATTTTCAATCAGCTAGCAAAAAGCCAGAACTGGAGGTGTGACTCAAGAGACAAAGCTCTGGCCTTATGCGGAAAAGAAAAAACAAACAAAAAACCAGAGCTACTTGAGTTCAAGCTCCAATACAGATACCACACACAAAAAAAGTAAAAATAAAAAGATGTAAAACAAATCATTTAAAGTTGACTCTTGTAACTCATTCCTCCTTGACAAATCTTGTTTTCTCCCAAACTCAGACTCCCACTGTTTCCTTACAATCCTAGAGCAGTAACAGGTTTCTGCTAAGTGAACAAGGAACCAAATCAGGTTCTTCAATAATTCTCATATTTGAGTTTATCCTTCCACTGAATGCTCTGGGTCTCCACCTCTACAATTTGTTGTTTATATCAGGTAAAGACATTCTTTGCAGTAAATCTTCAGTGTTTCAAATCACAAGGGGGATCCTTCATTTCAGGGTCTCACAGCATCTATCCACTGTACCCCATATCTCAGCTTTCATCCACACAGAAAGGCATAACCAATTGTGAGTTTTTTCTGTTTTTTTGTTTTTTGTCATGGGGCTTGAACTCTGGGCCTGGGCACTGTCCCTCAGCTCTTCAGCTCAAGGCTAGCTCTCTACCACTTGAGCCACAGCGCAACTTCCGGTTTTCTGGTGGTTTACTGGAGATAAGAGTCTCAGGGAGGGGTTGGGGAGGTGGCTCAGTGGTAGAGCACTTGCCTTGCATGCATGAGGCCCTGGGTTCGATTCCTCAGCACCACATAAGCAGGAAAAAAAAAAAAAAGAGTCTCAGGGACTTTCCTGCCCAAGCTGGCTTTGAACCTTGATCCTCAGATCTCAGCCTTCTGAGTAGCTAAGATTACAGGCGTGAACCACCAGCACCCTGCTAACCAATTGTCTTGACATTGTTGCCTCAGCAACTACCATGAAGTATTAGCATAATAAATATCTGTTGATCAATTCACAGCAGATATTACATCATGTTCATTCTATGTCATAATTTTATACTACTAAATTATGTTTGTTTTTTCAGCTGCGGGGTCTGAACTCTGGGCCTGGGCACTGTCTCTCAGCTCTTCAGCTCAAGGCTAGTGCTCTACCACTTGAGCCACAGCGCCACTTCCGGCTTTTTCTGCTTATGTGGTGCTGAGGAATCGAACCCAGGGCCTCATGCATGCGAGGCAAGCACTCTACCACTGAGCCACCTTCCCAGCCCTACTAAATATAAGCTCTACTAGTTATACACCAAGGTACAGGGGGGAAAAGTTAACTTCCCCAAGTTTCCAAAACTGGTAAATGATAACTTAAAAATAAAACTTCGAGTAAGAACTTATTTACAATGCACCACGTCGCCTCGGCTTCAATGCTCGTTCCTACCTGACAACACACTTAAGATCCGGAAAATTAGGATGCTCTGGGTAAGAAAGTTCTGGAAAGACGGTTTGACTTGCCCCTTCCCTGTCAGGGAAGTGGAGCAGTTTAACAGGTGTAATTGTTACGGATTTCACATTTTCCAAGGAAAACGAGCCCTTTTAGCATAGGGTGGAGCCTGACACACTTGCCCAGGAACTATACTATAAAGGCAGAAGGCCAAAATTCGGGCCTCCACAAACCAACCCTCGTATCGCGTTTCTTCTCTCAACTTTTCCGTCCTCCCCGTTTCCGCCTTCTCTCTAACCAGTGTACATTCCCTCTCGGGGCTTACTGCATGATCTCCTCGCTGACATCCAGGCCGAAAGTTTTCTGCAACTGCTGGGTACACCAGTCCACTAGGGAATCCCGGGACGCCGGCCCAGCGACCGCCATCTTCACCAGCCGGAACCAGCTGGGCTACGCAAGCCCAACCCCAGGTCCGGGGCCGGACTAGTTCCCCACGCAACACCGACCTCGCGTCCTGGGTTCCGCCATCTTTTCTCCGCCCCTCACACAACCCCGCCCCACCAGTAGCCCCGCCCCCAGAAAGCCCCGCCTCCAGCGCAGGTCTAGTCCCTAGCCCAAGTGCCCGCCCGCCTCTTCCACCCTGCTGAACTTTACACGGTGGAAAAGAGCTCGGATTGATTGTTTCCCCCATCACTAGATGCAAAACTGGAGGAAGGCCAAGGGCAGTTCATTTTGCTGAGAAAATTATCAATAAAATGTACAGGTGAAGGAGGGGGGGAGGATGGGATGGGAAGGGGAAACAAAGGAGGAGGCTACAATGCTTGTAAGAAATGTACTCATTATCTTGCTCATGTGATTGTAACCCCTCTGTACAGTATTTTCACAATAAAAAAAAAGTATATTTTGAGAAAAAAATGTACAGGTGAAGGAAAAAAGAAAAAGAATTGTACTCTACACGCTGAGGGTACAGCTTTTTATGGTCATGGGGCCTGGGCGCTGTCCCTCAGCTCTTCAACTCAAGACATGTGCTCTACCATTTGTGCTACTGCACCACTTCCAGTTTTCTGGTGGGTTTTTGTTTGTTTGTTTGTTTGTTGTCAATCGTGGGACTTGAACTCTGGGCCTGGGCACTGTCTCTCAGCTCTTCCACTCAAGGCTATTGCTCTACCACTTGAGCCACAGCACCACTTTTGGTTTTCTAGTGGTTTATTGAAGAGTCTCACGGACTTTCCTGCCCCGGTTGGCTTTGAACAGTGATCCTCAGATATCAGCTTCCTGAGTAGCTAGTTTTACATGCGTGAGCCACCAGCGCCGGGCGGAGGGTACAGCTTTTAAACCTGGTTTCATGTAAAACGCTTCAAACAGCTCTTGTGAATTATTAATAAGTGCTATATTAGTGTTTTGTTCGGATGGTGGTAGTTCTTATGACCTTCTGTTAGTTGAATACTAGATTCATTCTGGTGTAATTCTCTCTCTCTCTCTTTCTCTCCCTTTCTCCTTCATACCCTCTCGCCCTCCCTTCCCCTCTCTCCTACTTCCTCTCCCCCACCATCTTCTCCTCCCCCCC
>NW_012267227.1:3024461-3025644 GCF_000151885.1 Dipodomys ordii
AAAAAAAAAAAAAAAAGAAATGTAGTCATTATCTTGCCCATCTAATTGTAACCCCTCTGTACAGTATTTTCACAATAAAAAATAAATAAATAAAAAAGAAATTCAGATCTATGTAGAAATGAGTAATTTAAAAGAAAGTAACAGATTTGAAGGAGCAGCTACATGCTGGAGGCAGCAGCCCAAGTGTCTGTAGTTCAAAGGCTTGGGAGCAGGGCATTGTGGCTCATATCTGTAATCCTAGCTACTCAGGAGGCTGAGATCTGAGGATCGTGGTACAAAGCCAGCCCAGGCAAGAAAGTCCGTGAGACTCTGATCTCCAATAAACCCCCAGAAAACTGGAAGTGGCGCTGTGGCTCAAGTGGTAGAGTGTTCGTCTTGAGCTGAAGAGCTGAGGGACAGTGCCCAGGCCCAGAGTTCAAGCCCCAGGACTGAAGGGGAAAAAAAAGCTGGCTTGGTCTAGGTAGTGAGACTGAAGCCTCCCCCAAAAACTACTGAATAAAACAAGTAAGCATTGAGATTGACAATGAGGACAACAAATACCCTGAGATACCCTGAGGCCTGTTGACTTTTCTGGCTGTAATCTGAATTGTCTTACACCCTAGGGTTAAGAGGTGTCAACAGGGAAGTGCACAAAAATCTCTCCTACTGTTATGTTAATTTAACCTATTTCCTTAAATCATTTACTTTTGCTTTTTGTGTCAGTGTGTATTTGTCTTTTTGAGATGGGGTCTCTAGATTTGTCTCCGGCTAAGTCAGGCCTCTAACTCTAGATCCTCTGGTCTCTATATTTCTAATGCTAGGATCTCAGAGGAGCCACTTCCCCTACCTCTAACTCCAAATTCTTTTGATATATCTGCTACTTTAGCTCAAGTGCTCTGCCAACTGAGCCATGCCTTCACACCCAGTCCTTCATCTCCAATAAACCACTGGAAAACTGGAAGTGACTCTGTGGCTCAAGCAATAGAGCACTCTCATTGAGCTGAAGAGCCCAGGGACAGTGTTCAAGCCCCACAACTGGCCCCCCCCAAAAAAAAAAAACTGAAGGAAAGTGCTCAGGCCCAGAGTTCAAGTCCCACAGCTGACCAAAAAAAAGGGAAGGAATAAAGGGAAAGAGAGAGAGAAGGAAGAAAATAAGGAAGGAAGGAAGGAAGGAAGGAAGGAAGGAAGGAAGGAAGGAAGGAAG